>NC_081180.1:229960620-230269316 GCF_029867415.1 Vicia villosa | reverse complement strand
AAAGCTCTTAGGTCAGGTTGGTCTAATCATATAGGTCCATCCTCCACTTCAAGGGACCATACAATATGAACATTCTTTGTTCAAACACTCTTATGCTTTTACCACAACCAAAAGTTATCCCTTATGGATCTCATCCAGAAACAGACAGGATGCCTGCTCTGATACCAATTGAAAATTCTAGTAGGACAGACTCGGAATTGGTTTGTATAATTTAATATTTACATATTAAACGAAAAGTTGTTGTCAAAATATGACGAGTTTTATTGTTATTTGATAGTGTATGAATGTCTAAATACAAAGTTATGTTGTCATCTATATTACTATATGTGTATGTATGGCTCAATAAAATATTTGTAAGATACCGAACCAACCGAACAGAACCAAACTGCATTGGTTTGGTTTTTTTCTAAAACCCAAGCGAATAAAATCAAACCGCACACTTTTTTCTCTTGTGGTTAGGATGATTTTTTTTTGTCAAAACCTCCTAAACCGAACCGCGAACACCCTTTTTTATGGGCACATATATTAGTCAACCATTTAGTAAATATGATATTCATATCCTTCTTATAACCATGCAGATATTTGTTAAACGAATATCCGTGAGGGATGAGAAAAACAAATATCTATAATTGATTTAATTAAGAAAAGGAAATTAATATCCACATTAATATTTTAATAAATAATTTTTGATTAATTCATTGGTAGATATTTGTTCATCTCATACTTGATTGATATATATATATATATATATATATATATATATATATATATATATATATATATATATATATATATATATATATATATATATATATATATATATATATATATATATATATATATATATTATATATATATATATATATATATATATATATATATATATATATATATATATATATATATATATATATAAAACACACACACACACAATTTTTTTATTATTTTAAAGATAAAAATAGTTTTAAATTTAACACATAATAATAATAACAAAAATAAATCAGATTTGTTTTATTTTTTCTTTTATCAAATACTAAATTTAACAAAATAATAATAGTTTCATATTCAACAAATTAAAAATAATAATAGTAATAATTTCTAAATTAACAAAATATTAATAATATTAATAACTTCAAATAAAGAAATTATTATTTAAATAATTTTGCTAATTATTAACGGATATCCGCTAGGGTGACAAACGCGCATGTACGTCCCGTTTAGTTCCGCGCTGTTAAAATCCTAAAAATACGGAACGAGGTAGACTTTGTCAAGTGTGTGGACCTAAAACCTTACTAGGCTCCCAAAAAATGAGTCCGAGATGGGGCAAGCCCACAGACATTGCACCTTTTAAGCTTTAAAATTTTAAATTTTCAAGTTAATGTTTGTGCCCGTAAAAGCTCATAAGAAACATGGTGGGTTAGTATGGACATATTAGAGAATGTAGGCTTAAAACCTTGGCCTGACCCGCAAAATAGTGCGGGCGAAACAGGCTTGCCTGGCAGGCCGGGCCCGTTTTGCCACGCCTAATACCTGCGATTACGGGTACCATCAAATATGTATTCATGCCCTTAAGAAAAAGGATAACCAAATATTTGTTCATTTTTTCTGTAAATATCCATAAGCCCATGACAAAATTTATCTGCACTACCCACAAGTACAGGTTTATTTTTCCATCCCTAACCTCCTTTAAGTTCCACATAAATGATTTATCTTGTTTAAGTTAACATTCATTGTTTCCTTCTTTTCTAGATACTCTCCTCTAACTTGAGTTACAAATAATAAGGTGTGATAGTCCCATTTACAAAATTAGTTATAGGTATGATATTTGGGATGTGTACTCTACCAAATTAACGCTTCTATTGAAATTGAGCCTCAAGGCTTAATGTATGTTTAATCCACCAAGTCCCTTATGGATGTCAGTTGTCCCACTTCCTTTGATGTTATATAACTAACAAAGAATATGTCGTTGTATTACAGAGATGAAACTGGATTGATAGTCTATGTTTTATGTCAATTTGGAATTTGAATAGATCCACTAACAAAATAACCACTATTTTTGAAAGCTTGGGACATTGTCATTTTATTGATGGGGAAAGCAGTCTTGTTGTAGTAACTTCCCTTAGATATATTGTTTATCCCAGGTTCGAGACATGACCGTGTAACATATATTTATGGCCTTTATCATTATGATTTTTATATATGTTACATAATCATGGCCTTTTGTTGAAGCGGTCGAGGGTAAGCAACAAAATATTTACAAATATTATTCTGGGAATTCATTGTCTCCACGGGGATTAGTGCTATTGAATATCTGTTCGACAAATCTCGCGTTCTTGAGTTTGGGTTTGAATGAGTTAAAACATTAAAGTGCAAAGAGTAAAATATGAACAGGTAAAAATACATTCTTTGGATATGAGAGAACTCTTGGGATTGAATTTCATATACTCGTCAAATACTTAAACTTATTACTCAGTCGTACTTAACCTGAATTATTTGTTAATATCATCAGGTATAACTCACACACAGGTTATGTCTAACGCAAAGTGAGAGATATCAACTATTTTGATCTCGTCGGCGATGTCTCGCGCAACTCAACCAACACGGAGGCATTAAGAGCCGATACTCACTATAAGTACTAAGCCTAAATCTATATCTAGAGTTTAGAATCTAACAAATATTCATCCAAGAACAAGATTTGAGGAGTTTATGTCTAAAGCAACTCAAATCCTAGCAAAAAGAAAAAGCAAGGATAAACATCAACATTGATTTGTAAAAGAGGTTTTATACAATACCATGAGCAATAAATATACATACAAACAAGGTATACTTTCAAAAAAAACCCTAACAAATGAAGCTTACAAAGAGAAGAATGGAGAAGAAAACCAAATCTTTCGCGGTGTCAATCACGAGCAAAGAAACTTCGACTTCTACAGCCTCCAAATGTTGTTTTCTAAGCTCTAACATTCAAAGAATGAAGGTGATGGTGATGGGATTCAAAAATACCCAACCCATACCTAAAAAAATGTGTTTTTCCCTAAATATACAATTCTTCCCATCATATTTCGCTTAGCTGTAGCAGAAGCTCGTTAAGCAAACTCTGCTGCAACTTGAAAAAAATTAAATTTTGTTTTCGCCATAACTTGAGAATCGTAACTCCGATTTGTGTCCGGTTCGAAGCATTGGAAAGCTTATTCAATTCTCTATCTAAAAATGACTAAATGGCAACCAAATCGATGATTTTTATCATCCTTATTTGAGCCTTGTTCTTTGATAAATTGATAAACATTGCAATTTTGAAGCTTAGCCTTTGGCCTTTATTACTCAATGCTCCAACCATGCATGAATACCTACAAAATAAATGGAAAACTATTAGTCGGTACATAAATGAATCACAACACGAGTATAAACAAACTAAACATATTTATGCACTAAGTTGGGAATTATTCAACGATAATACAACAAAAACACAATAAGTGCCATAACACTATATATACAAAAACACTACAAATTGGCACTTATCACCTTTACCGTTACGTTATTTTGTATGGGGCTTTATCATGCAATAAATAACATCTTACATGAATCATGGTTAAGTTAGCTCATTATCTTAAAGATGAGACAAACTCCAAGTTGGATGGTCTTGCCGGGTTGAACTAGTCCATATACTATATTGTCACAAAATAGTCAACATGACTCAAGATTAGGTCCACCTAGCCCATATCACTTTAATTACTCTCTATGGGTCTAGTGTACTATAGGGCTAATGGGTTGGGCAATGTTAATTATAAGTGGAAACATGTCATTACATGCATAAAAGTAGAGTCGTTGATGCTTTGCAATCCTAATAATGAATACCAAGCTAGATGGGCATATTTATGAACGATTAAATATGAGAACATTTGTTTCTTCCTTTTATCGTTCTTTTGCACAATAACTTGATAAATGGGATATAATAGAGTTCTAGTTTATATTATTAGTTATCAATATTGTTATTGGGCTTTTACTAGTATTTGGGTCTTTAAGCTTATTACCCATTAGAAGTATTATATATTGTAGTCTCATTGAAACATTAGGGAATCAATCAAAGAAATCAAAGTTTATCTTTTTTATCTCTATTTTATTAGTTTATTTTTAATGTCTTTCTCTTTTGTTGTTGAACCCTAATTTCATAGTTTTGATAGGCAACTTCCTATCAATTGGTGCTTATGGATTATCCTTTTCATACACCTTCATATCATCCATGGAGTATTCCTCCTACCTATCCCACAAACCCCTCTTTCACAATTCCTACCACAACCTCATTTCCATCTTTTCCATGGGAACTTTTTACCTTTGAAAACACCATATTTTGTTGTTTCATCTTCCTTGTGAACTCACCTCCCATCGACCATTTAGAAACATGCCTACCTACATAATCGAGCAAGATATCCGCAAGGAAAAATGAGAGTTATGGTGTTGTTGCATTGATATTTATATGCGAATAAATGGTAAAGTAATTCAGAGATTTTTCAAAACAATATGTTTCAAAACAATATGGTTTGTACTCCCTTGTGTTCGTAGGTTCTGTGCATGGTGGGATTGGCGAATTTGATCTCGCACCAGATATGATTCCCTTATGAGAGTGGACTTAAAGATTATTAATTTCAATGAAAATGCTTTACCATGTCTATCATAGAAGTCAGTATACCTTAACATATCCCTCCTGTGAAACCAAATCTACTAAGTTGATATTATGAGCATTGTGTTTTAAACTTTCTTCACATTCAAGCAAGCATGGTAACATCTTTTAGCCTACTCCTAATATCCTTTTATAATGCATACTCGCCCATTTTCCAAGGAATGTCTGATGGTAAAATAAAGGGTCAATATAACTCCTTCCAGGGCATTGAATGCGGAACAACCGAAGATAATATTGTAGGAAAGGGATATATACCACGAGATACCTCACGATTGTAGTTTTAGGGCACGTGCCTTCTCTAAAGGTTATTTTGATTGGGATATAACCACTTACTTCTACTTGATCCCCTGAAAGACATACCAAGGACCCTTTGATGGGATGCACTTCCTCTAAATCTAACGGTAGTCTTTTGAAATCATCCTATTGAAAGACATTAAGGAAGCTACCAAGATCGACTAAAACTTTCTTCATGTTACAATGGAAAATAAGAATGTTAATAACCATGAGATCATCCTCATAAGTTAGGACCTTGATTGCATCTTGACATGAGAAGGCGATGATAAACTAGGGGGTATTATTGACGAATTTGAAGGAGATTCTAAAATATGCAACATAACTTTGCAAGCATGTCATTTTCAAGAAGAACTTGATTCATCTTCCCTGACAAACCCCAACCGTGTTAAGAGTGTGATACTCCTCTTCATCAATTTCATATCCCTTTATTTTTATTAATTTATTTTAAAATTAGTTGATTTTTTTGGTATAAATGAGTATAATTCCTTGTAACAAATCATTTTTAAAACATTCTTCTATTTTAGTCTTATTTTGTCGGTACGTTGGATATAATTCCTTGTAACTAAAGTTTTGAAGTCTAACGCTACCATATCACTACCATATTTAAGCCCTCACTCACGTAATGTCGAGTACACTTGATTGGGCAAGAGGCATTGGACTAAGGGATCATTCAGGGGGCGGTCCAGAGGTGGTTGCCATAGTTGAGAGGATGGTCAGGGAGGCGTCCAGTGCGGCGAGCTATAGGAGGTGGAGAAGGTCGAAGGAGTTACGATTAGGCATATTCAATAGCAGTAACCTATATATGTTTTATGTTTTATATTTCGTGTTGTAATATTTTTATATTTCGCACTTTCAGAACAACATATGTACTGTATTTTGGTATTTCAGAACATTTTATGTAATTGTTATTTTCAATTCATTTTATCGGCTAAATCATATCAGGTGTAGTTAGTCTGTTTCTCCGCTTTTATCAATGTAATGATGAAGTTTTAAACAAAAATGACAGACACAGGCCAAAATTCACATGTATATATCTAAAATATTTGTTTTAGGTGGTTTCGAATGTGCATATCCGAAAATACCTCTGATATTTTAAATTCAACATTTAAATAATAAAATGTTAAAAAAAATAATTTCGGATATGCATATCTAAAACATCTTGAAAATGTGAAAATATGCGTTCGGACATGCACATACGAATACGAAGTATTTCGAGATTTTCATATATTTTCTTTTACTATGAAGGATTGGCTTAAGAGATTCCCTGTTTGATCCTTCCATTTAGCGTGAAGAAAGAAGGCACATTATCCTCCAACACACATTTCAACCTTGTTTTGACTCAATTCCATTTTCAACAAAACATTTTTAAAACATTCTCCTGTTTTAGTCTTATTTTGTCGGTACGTTGGATATGATTCCTTGTAACCAAAGTTTTGATGTTTGACGCTATCAAATCACTAACAAATTTAACCCCTCACTCACGTATATTTTGTCTTTGATGTCGTTGTCTTCCAAAGAAAAATGTTGTACATGTGAATTGTGACGACATACGTGCACTCATCATGCCATCGCCATACAACTGCTAAGGTCTAATTTGTCATGTTTCTATTTGGCATTCATTGGAATGATGATTTTGGTTGGATGATCTTGCTGATCTAAAATCATAATAATGTTCATCGAATTTGGTGGGAGGATTAAGCCGTGGAAGTGGAATATATAATTAAATTGTACTATCATGTTCAATGGCAATAAAATATAATATATTTTCAATCTTGTATTATCCTGTTAGATTATGTTGGTTGAAAATTGAAAATCACTAGAAGTTGTTTTTTAAAATAATTTTTTATTTAGAATGATAACGATATTAATTAAAGAGTTAAAGACTACTCTTTTTTAGTGTAACATATAATGTAACATATTTTTGTTGAAAACAAATTTACAATGATTTTTTTTTAAAAAAAGAGAAATTCTTTACCCATCTCCTTACTTTCTTGGTCACCCCTGATGAAATCTCCAAAATATTCCCAGTTTCGAAAATGCATTTCCGAAATCACCTTTTTTTTCAAAAAAAATGTGGTTTCGGAAATGTATTTCCGAAAACGTGTTTTTTTTTATGAAAAAAACTGATTTCGAAAATGTACATCCGAAATAATGTTTTTTTTTTCCAGAAAATGGGTGAATTCGGAAGTGCATCTCCGAATTCACCCCCCTTGGAAGAATTCGGAAATGTACTTCCGAAATAAGGTCTGGACAAAAGAAAAATAACAAACAACAACGATTCAATTTATTTAACGGTTGAAGATTACATGGATGACGTTATAGAAGATTAAAGTTACATATTGTTAAACACGGGTAGGTGAGGATGAGTCAACATTTTGATAACGTCGGCCCCCGATCTTTGAAGTTTCGCATCCAACTCGATCGGACCCTTCGAAGAAAATCGGTCGAAAGTTGTCCACAAAACCGCTAAATCTTCGTCGTTCTTGATCTCAAAAGGTGTGAACTCAATGTCTTCGTCATCGTTAAGCGATGGCGAACGGTACTCGAGCTTGACAACCTTTCGATTTTCCGGATCTTGCAATAGCGTGTTAAGCAACGTTATCAAGTCCGCAAAAGGCGTGTCGCGCGAGAAGCGGAATTGAAACGGCATCGGGTAGCCGCTGGTGAAGTAGACGAATGCTAGGTGGGGGTAGATTTGTGTCATTTGTGTTTTGTGGTGTGAAGAGTATGAGTAAGAGTGTGTTGTATTTATAGACTTATTGGAGCAATAATGACCCAACAAACTTTATCCTGCATTTAGTGGATGTTTCGGAAATGAACTTCCGAAACTGGTCTGAAAACATGTATATTTCGAAAGTTCATTTCCGGATTATGCAGAAACAGAGGCAAATTTCAAATTTTGGGCATTGCATTCTGTTTTGTGTTAACAATACTAAAAACATTCAAAATAGGCATAAAATAGGCAATGACAACATAAAACATACTTATATTATATATGTATTGAATTGGTCCGATTTTACATGGTAAACAACAATACATACAAAAAAGACACGCACCGGTCATTACAAACAAAAAACGGCCCGGTAAAAACTAAAATTTGCCGAACCAATTGGTGGCATCTAAATCTAAAATAGGTATGTTCTTTGACCGCTCTCTATTTTGCTCACGCTCTTGGCTCATCATTTCTTCAAACTCCGCCATTCTTGAAACGAAAGGATCCGGCCAAGTCTACGCCTCATTTGAATGATGTGTTGTCCATTGACAAGAAGTAACCGGTATAGGACACTCCGGTTTCAAAAAGACTTGCACGAAGTGCCGCGATCTTAGATACCCGATGCATATGATGCGGCTCGATGCGTCCAATGGCGGTCGACTATGAAGTGGAAAGAATGTCTCACATAGTCTAAATCTCGTCAATTCGACACACACCCGGTCATATGCACTTGCTATTAGATGGCCCATATCGGGGAATGACATCCACTTCGAAACCGGAGCGATACGGGTAAGTGATGGAACAAGTGAATCATAAAGTTTCTCAAAGTTTTCTTGGTTTTCACATAGTCGGTCGTAGATGTCCCGATGCGAAGTCAACTTCGAAAGAAGTTCCTGTCGAATTAAAGTGTGATTTTCTTCCCCTTTACCGAGCAAACCCGCAACGGCCCGATATCCACAATTGTCGTCGCCTCCAACATCAAATATGTTATCGATATATTTGTGCATAAAAACTAGCATCTCATCAATGTAGATAATGGGTGATTTTTTGATCGGCATTGTGCGAGGTGGCTTCGAAATACGGGCTCCTTTGTAACCACTACACTTGGACTTCGGTGTCGGTGAATCCGGGAATGATGCATCAACATGTTCAAAGTAGGAAGGAGATCGTTTTGTTGACGTGTCTTCTTGTGTATTTTGTAATTTTTCGGTGCACCTTTTGTTTTAACCGGTTGAGATGGCGGTTTCAAATCGGTGGTCTCCGAAAATGCAATTTTTCGTAATTGCTCCTTTATGTGCATTTTCATTGTGTCATCCGCTTGAGCAAACTTATCCATTATCACTTCCAACTTGTCGGAGATGGTGATTTAAGAATCATTTTCTTTCGGCGGGTCAAAATCATCAAAACGAAGCTTCTTCCAATAATCAATTACCTCATCCATGCGTATCGGTGAATTCAACTTCATTTTTTTTAGAAAGTATACAAGCACATGGAAGGCCGTATATCTTTCTAATGGTGCACCCACATTTGGAACTATCCGGACCCGTAATCTCCGTCTGCTTCGCTTCATGAAACATAAAATTCAAACCCGAACGGGATATGTTGTAAATCAATTGGGAGAATAGAATTTGGCCCTTAAACCGATGTTCCATAATCGTCTTGCTCCGACCGAACGATGTTTGAATTTCATTGTGTTGATTTTGGAACATTTGGTTCATGGTGTCCCATCCCCGACACAAATCTCCCTTGCTATCACCTAACCACCTCTTCAAGACCGCATGTGCGGATTCAACTCGGTTAGTCGTGGTGCAACCAAGATGTCTTACTCGATCCGTCCAAACACATACAACTTTTTCCTTTACTTTGTTAAGGATGGTGGATTCGACATAATGAAAAAAAGTCTTAATGGAAACGCATAAAGACCTAAAGTGTACCAATTTCTCGGTATACATCTCTTCGGAGTGTGCATCTAAAATCTCCCTCCATGCGGCCATAATCCTATCCACCACAACACAGGATTTGATAACTTTATCGTTTTCATCCGGCCTATCTTTTGTCCCAACTGCGGGCTTGAGCTTACCTCTCACGTTGCAAGTTATGTGATACCGGCAAAGTAATGTGGTCGATGTCGGGAAGACGGCATCGACCGCATTCATCAAAGCTTGGTCCCGGTCGGTAACAATGACATTTTGCATAACCTTTTGATCAACCAACAAAGACTTTCATATTCCCAAAGCCCATGTAAAGTTATCTTCTTTTTCACACTCCAAAAAAGCAAACCCGACCGAATATGTCTTGTCCGCCGAGGTCACACCGACAATCTCTAGAAGAGGAAGCCTATACTTGTTGGTCTTGTACGTCGAATCCATCACAAGAACGGTTGGAAATATGTTGAACAATTTTATACTTTTGGGATGAGTCCAAAAAATGTTAGGCACCGTAACTTTGTCCTCAAACGTATGGAAGCTTGACACGTATTGGTTATCGCCTAATAGTTTCAAAAGTTGTTGCATTTCCGACTGAGGGCCCATTTTCAAGACTTTAAGATTGTGTCGTTCATTGTAAAATTTCTTGATATTTGAAACGCTATTCGGTTTTTTACGCTTCAAATCGACAAGTATGTTGCGAGGCGCCACTTTGACTATCGTTAAATCCGAAATCACATTCTTCTCTTCGCGGGACAAACAACACGCCATTGGATGTCTGTGTAACTTGGCATCCAAGGCATGATTATGAATTCCACAAATTACGGTTAAACGCCACAAATCATTGTAGCAACCTGCCCTAAACATTTAATTTAGAGTCGCCACCTGTTCTACCAGGGCGAATAGGAAACCCTACGCAGTTAAAAGATCGGGGTAAGATACTATATTCAGGTCGATGGAAGGTGTTAGGCACCCTCAACCCTTTCCTAAGGTTTTGAATTGAGAGACGGAGGTTTATGGCTAAAATTATTAAGTTAATAGCTAAGGAAGTGAATCGGGAAAAAAATTAGATTTGAACGAATTAGGATTTAGGGGAAGGGGACCCGCCTTGTTGTCAAGTGCCTACGTATCTTCTTAGGGAGAATCAAAGTCAACGCAGTTCGGGTAGGGGTTGTACGCCTTAGATTTATTATGGGTGTATTTGAAGGTATTTTGAGTTACCTTATCGTAGTTTTGAAATTTGTGGTTTGCAAGGTATTTTGAATTACCTTATCGAAGTGATGAAAATCGCAGTATTGAAGAGATGAGTTTTGAGTGTTTTAAATGGCGTACAACCCTTTTTTAATATGCTACCGTTAGTTGCGATGATCAATAGGTTTGATCACCATAGTTAACAGATTGAATGAAGGATTGCTAACCATTCTGATCGATAGATTCGATTATCACGAATAGCAAATGAATGTATTTTAAATTATTATTAATTTATCGTTATCCCTCATAATCAATAGGTTTGATTACAAATAATAACGAGTTTGATAAAGAGGAAATGCTAATCATCGTAACCAATAGATTTGGTTAAAACCATTTAGCAAAATAGATGTATTTTTTTATTTAATTAAATGATTAAATAATCGATTATTACCCATCGCGACTAATAGATTTATTCGAAACGAATAATAAATTGAATCCTAATACTTTGGCCAAGTGGCTAGTGGGATTGGGCAAACCCTAATTTAATAAACTTTCTAGGTTTTTTGTGATTTTTATCAGTTAAAACTGATTAAATGAATTAATCGAAATAATCGAAATAAATCGGGGAAATACTTCTAAACCCTAATTACTAGCCTAATCCTAATTTATTTATATTATTAATTTAATTTAACAATCAAATTATATACAATAAAAATATATTGATTTAACTATACCATTAAAAAAATAAATAAATAAAAACAATTAAGAAAACCTGGGTGTTGATCCTGTATAGTGTGCATGGGAGGTCTATGGTGTACTGTCAGGTTCGTAGACATTAGATCCGGAACAGGTGAGTCTTTGAGGCTTAGATCTGAGGTCGTACCATGCAACTCTCTAGGCGTCACGCACTGAATCATGGGATTTGTTATTTCATCAAAAAATAAGAGAGAGCGGTGAATCGAACCCCCTCCCTTAGGCTTTGCTCACACCCTTTTGCCAACCCAACTACGCTTCAATCGTGTTAACATAACACAATCATAACATAATATAAAAAAGGCAAAAAGCTTAATCACCAAAACGCGCGAAACTTGAATGTTCCAATGGCGCAACGACACGTGGTCGTCTTCCTCGTGGAGACCTGCAACTATTTCCCAGATCCGCTACGGATTAGCTACGATTTCGTTCGTAGCTATTTCCCCTGTTATTCAAAACATACTCGTACATGCACCAAATTTAAAATTAAAACCATATTCAAACTCCTCTTGTCCATACGAACTCAATTATACCTGCAATAATCCCTAATTCACACTAAACCAGAAAATCCTCTTTCAAGAACTCACGAACCCTAACATGGAGGATGATCGTATACGCACGCAATCATCAAATTAAATACCCAGAAAATATCTAAACGTCATCACAAACGTATATACGCACTCAAAACGTGTTAACAATGAATGAATGTAAGAAAACAGAATCGAAATAGGATGTGAGAAAACCGTGACTTAGAGGAATAACTTCATGAAGCTTCAGGCCTGCATAAGCATTGAGGAATGACCAATGATGCTTCACGAGTGCATTTGAATCCTCAAAACGCCTGTACTCGACCCCAATCCTTGAACACGAATTTGATTTTTCTTGGAAATTTATGGACTCGGCTTTGGTCCTTGGAGGCCAGAATTCCCCCCTCCTGCATCTCAGTATCTTTCCTACTTATAGGGAACTAATTAGGTTAACAAAAAACATATCAAATCTTTATGATTTGCATGATTGTAACTTGATTTGAAGATCATATTGAAACTTTCTTTTTTAATCCTCAATCAAACAAAATCAAGCCTTAACACACGATTTCCTTCTCAAAAATTATACTTTTAGCTTCTAGAAAGATTCTCCATATTTTTTGTGATTTAAATTAATTATTTCATTTTTAATGATTTATTTATTATCTAAATGAATTAAAATTCAAATAAATATTAATAAAAATCGTAAAAATAAAATTATGGATGTAAAGGCATCTCTTAAGGTCATGGGCATATTTAGAATCCAAATGATAAGCCCATTAGTCAAGAAAACCAAAATTACCTAATTAAGGTTGTGTATTTCACTAAAATCAACCAACTTCTGAGCCTCGTATCTCCTTAGATTTTTTTCCATATGGCCATGCTATAGGACTTTTTGGAAAGCTTAAAGAGTCCTCTTAATGACCCTTTTGGTTTCATCTCAATTGAAGCTTCCATCCTCATGTTATGGGCTTTTGAAAAGGATGACTTTGTATTGACCTTTTTGGAGGACCTGTAATGTATTGACTTGTATCTCTTGAATGAAGCATTTTTGGCCTTGGCATGTCAGAGACAAAGTTGTAGAGAATCCAATTTCCTTCAAAATAGGCTTTGGTTGGGAAATTTTTGATACTCCATGTGAAAGTTATGACCAGTCAAAGTTGAGTTGACTTTTCCTATAAAAACCCTAATTTGAACCTTTTGACTTTGTCCATTTCCAAGTTTTTATTAAAGGATCATGATCAACCTTTGATCAAATGATGGATATAACCTTAAATACTTGATATTGACCAAAAGTCTTGAAGCTTGACTATATTTTGACTATAGTTGACTTTTAGGTCAAACTAGTCGACTGTGGGTCATCTGAGCCATTGAGTGAGCAAGACTTGGAATTGAAGCTTGACTTTTGACATGGAGATGCTTTGAGACATGTGAGATACCTTGAGATACATTTGAGACCTTAGAGATTCAAACTCCTTTGATACAATGCAAACCCTAGTTTTGGAGATACTAGATTAGGAGAATGTTGCTTGAATAAACCCTTGAACCTTGAACCCTTGAAGATGAAATGAGATGGGCAAATTTTGGGGTATGACAGCTGCCCCTGTTCAATCTTCTTAAACATGAAGAGTTAGATAGGCACGTCTGCCTATCGTGATCTAAAGGTATAAGATGATTGAACACTGAAATGCCCTGAAATTTGCATTTGTCGGGAAGAAGTTTCGTAGGAGATGGGCTTAAAGATGCCATCCGAGGTAAGTACCCCTCTTTTTCTTTTTTCTTTTTTTTCAAAATGACGCAGATGCCTTTTGGAAGGCACCACATGTTTTGATTGTAGCATGGCCTGAAAAGGAAACTTTAATTTTATGCAATGTCATGATGCATGTGATGTATGATGCAGTTAGCTTCTCAAAATAAATGAGAGCAATGCATGTATATGAATTATGTATGAATGAGGTATGTAATTGAATGATGCATGACTGTTAGCTATATTAGTTGGAGTGTGTTAGTAACTTTGAAAAAGAAAGATAAAACCTTTGCTTGTTGTTGGCGAAGTTTTGAAGAAGATCACTGCCGAGGGACTAACGTGATGAATAAACCCAATTGAGGAACCCTTTGTAAAACACTGTTTTAAAACCCTTTGTAATTTTGGAAGAAATCACTGCCGAGGGACTAACGTGATGAATAAACATAGCTATCAATAGTGACGACTCACAGTTTGTTGTGTAGAAGATAGTTAACTTGCTATAGTGCTAGCAAGGTTTTACAGTTTGTAGGTAACCCACTTACTATAGTTCTAGTAAGTCGTCGCAGTTGGTATACCCACTCACTATCGTAGTTTCAGTAAGTTTATCGTAGATGGTATAACCCACTTACTATAGCTCTAGTAAGTCTTCGCAGTTGGTCGTACCTACTTACTATCGTAGTTTCAGTAAGTTTATCGTAGATGGTATGACCCACTTACTATAGCTCTAGTAAGTCTTCGCAGTTGGTCGTACCTACTTACTATCGTAGTTTCAGTAAGTTTATCGTAGATGGTATAACCCACTTACTATAGCTCTAGTAAGTCTTCGTAGTTGGTTGTACCTACTTACTATTATAGTTTCAGTAAGTTTATCATAGATGGTATGACCCACTTACTATAGCTCTAGTAAGTCGTCGCAGTTAGCCATACCTACTTACTATCGTAGTTTGAGTAAGTTTATCGTAGATGGTATGACCCACTTACTATAGTTCTAGTAATTTGTCGCAGTTAGCCATTCCTACTTACTATCGTAGTTTGAGTAAGTTTATCGTAGATGGTATGAACCACTTACTATAGCTCTAGTAAGTCGTCGCAGTTAGCCATACCTACTTACTATCGTAGTTTGAGTAAGTTTATCGTAGATGGTATGACCCACTTACTATAGCTCTAGTAATTTGTCGCAGTTAGCCATACCTACTTACTATCGTAGTTTGAGTAAGTTTATCATAGATGGTATGAACCACTTACTATAGCTCTAGTAAGTCATCGCAGTTAGCCATACCTACTTACTATCGTAGTTTGAGTAATCCCAAAAGGATCACTTGCTATAGCTCTAGCAAGCTCACCTGCACCAATGGGATCCACCTGCCCCGGTTCGGACAAGTTTACTTGCATAGAAGATTGTTTGCTATGGTTCTAGCAAGTTTGTCTGCATGAAAAAGATTCACTTGCTATAGTGCTAGCAAGTTTATCTGCATAAAGTTCTTGACAGTATCCTGTAGATGTATGAAGATGATGCTCGCGACTTGAGGGTCGGCAATTTACGACTCGAGGGTCGGAAAGGAATCGGTACCTTGGAGACTCACGACTTGAGGGTCAGAGAGAAAATATCCTGTCAAATACTCACGACTCGAGGGTCGGAAAGGAAACTATATGTTTAGAAACTCACGACTCGAGGGTTGGACATTCACGACTCAAGGATCGGAAAACAAACCAATCACAACACGAGGGTTGGAAACTCAAGACTCGAGGGTCGGAAAATAAACCAATCAGGACACGAGGGTTGGAAACTTACGACTCGAGGGTCGGAAAACAAACCAATCACGGCACAAGGGTTGGAAACTCACGACTCGAGGGTCGGAAAGGAATCAGTACATTGAAAACTCACGACTCGAGGGTCGGAAAGGAATCGGAACATTGAAAACTCACGACTCGAGGGTCGGAAACTGGGCTTTTGTAGTATTTGAATGCACTAGATGATATGCATATGCTAATGCGTATGTATGTATGCTGACGCAATCCCGAGATTTTATCTCCTTAAACCCATTGAACCTGTTTAACCCATGTATGCCCCTATACCACATCTATGCTTATGCCGGCTTGGTAATGTTTATGTATGTGGATAATGCTTATGCTTATATATATGTCGACTAATGTAACGAGTGGAACGGAGTAATGTATTCTAAAAGACTACCGGAAAAGGTTTCTGGAAAGGATAACAATTCGTCTTAAAGAAGACTACCTGAAAAGGTTCCTAGAAAGGATCGTGCGATTTGTCTTAAAGAAGACTACCTGAAAAGGCTGAAAGATGTCTTAAAAAAGACTACCTAGAGAGGTTCCTGAAAAGGATGACAATTTTTCTTAAAGAAGACTACATGAAACGGTTCCTAGAAAGGATCGTGTGATTTGTCTTAAAGAAGACTACCTGAAAAGGTATGGTGTAATGTATCAACCAATCTATGTAATGCATGACTTATATGTATTTGCATGATGCTCCAATGATAGGTTGTTGATAACCAAAGTGTATATAGTTCACTAATGTTGTAAGGTTGTGGATGCTAGCGCGACTTCCCAATTCATTTAGCAGTCACAGGAATTGGGAAGTCGCGCTAGCATCCACAACCTTACAACATTAACATCCTTATATCTCCACTGTTTAGGACTTGAAACAATGTCTGTACATCGTCGGCTTGGTCTTACCTTGAAAGCATATGTTTAGCTGGATTTAGTTATTTGTATTCGTCATTCTCCTTTATGTTTGTTAATAATCCTAAATTTGAAATTGAAAATAGAATAGAAGTGTGCGAGTGGAATGTCATAGTAGTGAGCGAATGAATTGACTCCAAAACCTGCATGGTCATCCCATTAGAATTGCTAATCCAGAGGTACAATTTTTATCCTGAGTAACACTTAGCGATCGTAGGGGTTGAAATTTTGACATGATAAACACCTATTGATCCTAGGGACAATCTCCTTTGTAAATTTGTTGACCTTGTTTTACTCCTTAGTTCCTAGACTTGTAGAATTAAAAGGGTAACCTCAAATTCTCCTTGGGCACCTCAAACCTGTCGGGAATGAATTGTTGGCGGTGGGTTTTCATCGTTTCGGAACTTCATGAGTTTCCTTTGACTGAACCTCTTGTGCCTTTTTCTAAGGATAGGATCACACTGTTCGCAACCTTCAGAGTTTGTAAATTGATGAAGAAAACCTATGACCCTTTTGCCCATTGGTGTGGGGTTAGCATATGTCGCCTTCCCTCCATCGTAGTTATGCGTATTCGTTCAGGATATTGCCCCAATTGGACAAACCCTTGCCCATCAAGTTATCGTACAGCGTCCTTGTAAGCTTTGCTATGTTCATAGATGAACCCCTTTATGACTAGATACCTCTTGAGTGTATCTATGGGGGAATTTCTTTGTTGAACTAATCCTTGCTCGATGATAACCTTTATTGTATTTTCAATCCTGTTACGAAAAGGCATGGACATGTAGTTGACATGGTGAAAGGCATCCTTTTTTTCTTTGCAAGGCCAAGCTAATATTTTATTCTCCTTTCTCCATAGTTCGCAATCCTTTTGATTTCTTTGAGAGTTTCCGGAAATCGGCTAGCACGGTAAGTATGGATGCGGGCGAAGATAGAAATGGGAATGTAGATGTATGAGTGCATGAAAATGTGAATGCAAAAGACTCCTCTTTTTTATGTATTATAACTCCTTGTAGGTAGTGTCATGCAAACGTGCGACATATCTAATCCTAAGGATAACCTATGCGGATTTTGAAGTGACATTAGACCTTAGCGAAATCCTTGCAAGCTAGACGCCCATGGAAATCCCTTAGATTAGGGAGTATGTAGAAGGTAGCGGCTAGTGACCGTTCAAGACAGTCACCAAATCTCATGGCCATCGAGAGGTCGTTCGACTTGTACCAATGAAGTTGTCCCTCGTGGGAAGGTTCTCTATGTGGAACACAACCTATCTAAGGACGATATTGGATGAAGAGAAATCCCTTCAGGCTAGGGATGAAAGATGTATAAATGGAAATCCAAACCCTACAAGTTAGGGGGTACGCGGGAATAAGCACGGGGTGACCGTTCAAGACAGTCACTAGATCTCATGGCCATCGTGAAGCCAATCGACGTATGCTAACGAAGATGTCCTTCGTACGAAGGACGTGTTTTTAGAAATAGAATCCCTACAGGCTAGGGAATGCGTAGATGTAGGTGCGGAGTGACCGTTCATGACAGTCACTAGGTCTCATGGCCATCGAGGGGCCAATTGACGTGCATAAATGGAGGTGTCCTTCGTGGGAAGGACATGGTCTTGGAAATGGAGTCCCTGCATGCCAGGGAACGTGTAGGAATACCTGCAAAATTAAAACGCAAGACATTCGTAGTATATAAAAACATATAATAAGCACTTAAGCACAAAAGCCCTAAGTTCATAGGTTCGGCATGACGGCTTGGGGGGTCTACCCTTCCCATTGGTATGTTCTAGAAGGTCTCATGGGGTCGTTCGTAGCCTCCGAGACTTTTTATCTCTTTGGATTTTAGAACAACTCATTTGTCCATGAGGTTCGAGTTTTAGGGGTAGGTTCCCAGAGAGATCAGCTAAATACCAAGTCCTGCCCTCAACAAAGTCAAGCCTCGTATCAGACATTTCTGGATATCCAACCCACTCTGAGTGGAATTATCAATAAGACTCGTAGGTGATTCAAGTCCCCCCTGGTCTTAAGGATAATTCCCACACTTAGGTTTTAACAGCAATTTATATAACCCAAAAAATGCAGTAAAACAAACAGATATTCAAATAAACGACATTATTGTAAATAAACGAAATTGTAAAATAATACATAAATAAAAATTTAATATTAAATATGAAAACCTAAATCCTAGAAATTGTAAATACATATATAAATAAAGATTTAAATATTTAAATATAAAAAGGAAAGAAAAAACCTAAATCCTAATCCAAAACCCTAATTTTGGCAAATTAGCCGAACCCTAAAAAATCGCCAAAAACCTAAAAAATTTATCAAAAACCTAAACCGTGTCAAAACTATAGGAACATAATAATTAACCATTATAGTGGTCCTCAGTAGAGTCGCCAGCGGTAGCAACCTGCCCTAAACATTTAATTTAGAGTCGCCACCTATTCTACCAGGGCGAATAGGAAACCCTACGCAGTTAAGAGATCGGGGTAAGATACTATATTCAGGTCGAGGGAAGGTGTTACGCACCCTCAACCCTTTCCTAAGGTTTTGAATTGAGATTCGGAGGTTTATGGCTAAAATTATTAAGTTAATAGCTAAGGAAGTGAATCGGGAAAAAATGATATTTGAACGAATTAGGATTTAGGGGAAGGGGACTCGCCTTGTTGCCAAGTGCCTACGTATCTCCTTAGGGAGAATCAGAGTCAAGGTAATTCGGGTAGGGTTGTACGCCTTAGATTTAGTATGAGTGTATTTGAAGGTATTTTGAGTTACCTTATCGTAGTTTTGAAATTTGTGGTTTGCAAGGTATTTTGAATTACCTTATCGAAGTGATGAAAATCACAGTATTGAAGAGATGAGTTTTGAGTGTTTTAAATGGCGTAGAACCCTGGTTTAATATGTTACTGTTAGTTGCGATGATCAATAGGTTTGATCACCATAGTTAACGGATTGAATGAAGGATTGCTAACCATTCTGATCGATAGATTCGATTATCACGAATAGCAAATGAATATATTTTAAATAATTATTAATTTATCGTTATCCCTCATAATCAATAGGTTTGATTACAAATAATAACGAGTTTGATAAAGAGGAAATGCTAATCATCGTAACCAATAGATTTGGTTAAAACCATTTAGCAAAATAGATGTATTTTTTCATTTAATTAAATGATTAAATAATCGATTATTACCCATCGCGACCAATAGATTTAGTCGAAGCGAATAATAAATTGAATCCTAATACTTTGGCCAAATGGCCAGTGGGATTGGGCAAACCCTAATTTAATAAACTTTCTAGGATTTTTATGATTTTCATCAGTTAAAACTGATTAAATGAATTAATCGAAATAATCAAAATAAATCGGGGAAATACTTCTAAACCCTAATTACTAGCCTAATCTTAATTTAATTATATTATTAATTTAATTTAACAATAAAATTATATACAATAAAAATATATTGATTTAATTATACCATTAAACAAATAAATAAATAAATCAATTAAGAAAACCTAGGTGTTGATCCTGTATAGTGTGCCTGGGAGGTCTATGGTGTACTGTCAGGTTCATAGACGTTAGATCCGGAACAGGTGAGTCTTTGAGGCTTAGATCTGAGGTCGTGCCATGCAACTCTCTAGGCGTCACGCACTGAATCATGGGATTTGTTATTTCATAAAAAATAAGAGAGAGCTGGGAATCGAACCCCCTCCCTTAGGCTTCGCTCACACCCTTTTGCCAACCCAACTATGCTTCAATCCTGTTAACATAACACATTCATAACATAATATAAAAAAGGCAAAAAGCTTAATCACCCAAACGCGTGAAACTTGAATGACCCAATGGCGCAATGACACGTCGTAGTCTTCCTCGTGGAGACCTGCAACTATTTCCCATGTTATGGACTTTTGAAAAGGATGACTTTTTATTGACCTTTTTGGAGGACATGTAATGTATTGACTTGTATCTCTTGAATGAGGCATTTCTGGCCTTGGCTTATGAGATACAAAGTTGTAGAGAATCCAATTTCCTTCAGAATAGGCTTTTGTTAGGAAATTTTTTATACTCCATGTGAAAGTTATGACCAGTCAAAGTTGAGTTGACTTTTCCAATAAAAACCCTAATTTGAACCTTTTGACTTTGTTCATTTCTGAGTTTTTATTAATGGATCATGATCAACCTTTGATCAAATGATGGATATAACCTTAAATACTTGATGTTGACCAAAAGTCTTGAAGCTTGACTATATTTTGACTATAGTTGACTTTTAGGTCAAACTAGTCGACTGTGGATCATCTGAGTCATTGAGTGAGCAATCCTTGGAATTGAAGCTTGACTTTTGACATGGAGATGCTTTGAGACATGTGAGATACCTTGAGATCCATTTGAGACCTTAGAGATTCAAACTCCTTTGATACACTACAAACACTAGTTTTGGAGGTCCTGGATTAGGAGAATGTTGCTTGAATAAACCCTTGAACCTTGAACCCTTGAAGATGAAATGAGATGGGCAAATTTTGGGGTATGACACTAGAATACATGAAATGATTCTAAAGGAATAGGGTTGCCTAGAATTTTAAAACCTGCAAGCTGAAATGCACATGGTAATCCATGTGTTGTTCTAATGAAGCAACCACATATCACTTTGCTTGAACAAATAAATTTTACCTTTTCAAGTTCCTTTCCAATGAGATGTATACATTGTCTTGAGACAAAACCGTTCAACCTAGCATAGAATGGAAAGTTATACTGATGCTCAATGTTGATAATACTCTTTTGAAACAACACTCAAATGGAACCAAGCTCTAACTTTAACATGGCATTCACAGCATCCCAACTTCGACATAAATCACCCCGACTTGTAGTTTACATGTTTTTTATGTTAGAACATAGTTTGGTTCTAATCATATTTTAGTATTTTGATGATAACAAGCAAACAAATTTCGTATAAAGCAAACATGATACTCTAATCATATGGTTCTTATTTTCAGAAGATGTACCAGTACCAACAATCAGAACTTGGCACTTATGAGAAGCTAAGAGAAACATAATGCAAGTTATGAAGCAACTTCTGATACTGCACGCTGCAAATGTATATACAACAAAAGTAGAAGAACAAAGGCTGAACAAAAGATTACTCAGATTGATTCAAATCAATACCGCTGAAAGAAACTTCTGATATTACACCAGAACACTGTAAACACATCCACAACAGAAGTTGAAGAACAAAGGCTGAACAGAAGATTACTCAGATTGATTCAAATTAAACCGTTAAAGACATAATCATTAGCAAAACGGCTGCAACACTCGAAAAGCATAATTCCCATGGTTGATTGAAGAAGCTATCCACATGCAAACCCTTGGAGACAACAAAAGCAAAGATAACACGCAAATCATTTAATGCTGAATACAAGCTTTGAAGATAACGATCAAAATTTATGAAGCTATATATACTCATGATCGCTCGAAGGAAAAATACACTTGATAACAAGCGAAAAAGAAGAAAACAAGGAAGAACACACAAGAACGCTACAACTCTGAAAAATCATCAAGTGTGAAGAAAAACTCTCTGAAGCAAAATTTTCTTATTCATATTCTGAGTTCATTATTCTGTACTTAATCTTAGTGAAATATCACAGTTGTGATTACAGCTTTCTAGAAGCAAAACAATACACTATCAACAGAAGTTACGTGGTAACTAAGTCCTTGAGAGACCAGTTAGGTCAGAAGTCTGAAGAAGTCTAAGACTAGTAGAGTCTTAGAAGGTTGGTTAGTCACAAATTGTTGGTTTGTGCGGGATTGTTAGTCACTAGTAGTTTGACTTGTGCTTTGTATTGTGAGTCACGGCAGTTGGTCGTGCAAGTGTAATCAGGTTCTGATTATAATGGATTAAGACCTCTATTGAGAGAGGTAAATCACCCTGTTGAGGGTGGACTGGAGGTAGCCTTAGTTAGAAGGTGAACCAAGATAAAAATAATTGTGTTCTAACTATCTTTCCTTCATAAAGTTTTAAAACCCACTTATTCAACCCCCCTTCTAAGTGTTTTCTCAACCTTCAATTTTGTCACTAATGAGCAGACTCCATCGTAAGACCCATAAATAGGAAAACATGTTTCAATCTGTTTTTGAAACATAAACATAAATAATAATAATAATAATAATAATAATAATAATAATAATAATAATAATAATAATAAAAATAACATCAAATTGTCATGATCTGTGTACCTATTTATTGTTGTGTTCCCTAAATTACTGACTCTATTAGTCCATGCAGCAACAAATCTCTCTTTGTAAGGTGTTAACTATGTTTCAGCCACATGCTTAACAAATAAAGAAATATCAGCACAAACACTTTCAAAGTGCTTGAAGTGTACATCAAACTCATGTTTTGTATTTTAATACATGATGTTGTTCTATAGGTCCATGACATGTTCTTGTCTTTCTGATTTCACGTACTCTTTACATTTCATGTTCACGTTTTTTAAAATACGGAACGAACACAATAGATGAGTTGCACATTGAAACACAGATTTCGTGGCATTCATCAATGCAAGTTCATAATGCGTCACCATCATTATCTACTATATGATTGTGAATTCCGCATCTAACCATCACCTTTCAATTGGGGCCACTTGGAATAGATCTCAGCCTAAACGGGCATTTACTCTTCATACTATAAATGTCATCAGAGGAATTAGTGGTTTCGAATGCATTTGTTCCTTTATAATTTTCTCCTTTTTCACAACCCATAATTAATTTATCCTTCCTCCCTCATATTCCATTAGGAGAATCAGAACAAACAGTAACAACAACAATACCATGTTATTTACCAATAGATTGTGCTCATACTAAAATTTTTGATCGGGAGTTAAAAATATGTCTATTGCAGCTTATAACTATTAAACGTTATCTATTTCATAGATGACAGAAAACAATTAAAACTACATTATTTCAATACGAAACATATTGTATATGTGATGAAGAACTTCGTTTAATCTATACATGAGTCCGTAGAAGATGGTGTCGTCTCTAAACCACACAGATATAAAATTCCATCTGCAGACATACTGGAAATTTCAAGTTACTGGGAAATTTCCGATATTCCGATAATTTGAAATTTTCGATAGTATGAATCGTCCTGGTAATTTTGGAGATTTTCGGTATTTTCCTAACATTATGTAATCGCCCCGGAAATTTGGAGATTTCCAATAAATTGCCCTAGAACATTTTGAAATTTCCGGTAAATCACAACCGAAAATTTGCCAAACTCAAATAGTTTCCGATATAAGCGCATTGTTTCGTAGCGGAAATATATTTTAGCTACCGAAAATTCCAATTTTCACCCTACATCAATATTTTTTAAAGATAAATAGTATTAGAGACATTTTCGAAATAACAAAATTGGGGGTTCCAGGTATAATAATTAAGGGGTGGCAGAATAATTTCTCCAAGTTTATATATATATATATATATATATATATATATATATATATATATATATATATATATATATATATATATATATATATATATATATATATATATATATATATATATATATATATATATATATATATATATAATCTTTGAGAGAGTAAAGCAACTCATAGCTCTTAGATAAAGTTCTTTTCTCAACATACATAATTGCTTGAAGAAAACAATCACAAGTGAGTACTTTTAGCCTATGGCAACTTAAAACTTTAACATCTAATCTATTTGTCAAATTTACAAGTTAATTCTATCTAAACAAAATGAATATACAATTAATGTCTCGTGTTTAACAACCTTGATTTGAATGTAGGAATACTAGAGTGAAAAAACGACCTATATTTTTAATTATTTCTTATACTTGATCATTTTACTTGAACTTTGTTCGAGGTACATAAGTTGTTCAACAGCCACTATAGGACAGCATGAGTCCAAAATCCAAATCCAGCTCATGTTTCTATTTGTGCAAGTGAGATGAGCCAGATTCCCTAGGCCATCTTACAGTTACACACTATTACAACATGCTCTTTGTTTGTTTTCAACATAAATAGTTTCTAGAATAGAGACATAAACTCAAGCAGAAAACATCATTTTTGCACATGGACCAAAGATGTTTCTTAAATTAAATCACCATTACATGAAAAACAACAACAAAAACATAATTTAGAACCAAACCACCCACATACATTTTAATTTCCCTCCCTCTCTTCTATACCATTATACCCAATGTATTTCCATTCCTCTCTTATCCAAAAACACATATATCATCACAAAGTTAGTTCCTTTCATCAAGGACTAGTTCATGTCCTCCAATATTTACACATAATGAGAGAAGATGACCTCAGGTTCCTCTATTCCGTTACTGCGAAAACGGCTGCGACAAAACAGTATCAGATAGTGCAGATACCGATATTATTATTCACCGTTTTTGTGATAAAGAACAATCTGTAGTAAGTTCACACTAGGCCAACCACAATCAGCATGGCAAGACCTATACCGACCGAAATTAAACCTCGCCTCTCATGGTTATATATTCTCCAACATTTGATAGGTTCATCATGAAACTAACTAGCTAGCTGAAGTAATTTGAAAGATGTAAACTGACATAGGATCTCTCTGATACAAAGTTCCAAAGTATTCTTCTCTCACACCTTTAACTTTCCCATTTTTCTAACAAGTATCTTTTTTTTCCCTTCTTTTTCTTTTTCCAATAAAGTTAAAATGTAACTAAACCCAACCCAAATTATACAATACAAAACAAAAAAAAGACAGAAACCTAATCAATAAAGCTAAACAAAAAGAACCAGATTAAACATGACCTTGAAGTTGAAATCTAAAATCATGCTTATCCTTCTTTATCATTCAGTTGAGACAATTCTTCATTCTAGATCAGAGAAGTAACTGATGAACCAATATTATTTCCACCTTGATTATTCCAAACACCTTGATCATTCAAGTAAAGTGAAGAAGCTGGATCATAGAAACCACCCATATGATCAACCCGGTTTTGCATTTTTGAGCCGAATTCGAAATCTTGGAAAGTACTATTTCTACCTGCATCTGCATCTGAACCATATTTCAAACCGTCGTCGAAGAACTTATGTTGCAGTAGAGTAGAACTCAATACAGAAGGCATAACTGATGTATTACTTGATGCAGAAGCTGAAGAACTAAAGATTGAATCATAGTTTGTTGTATAACCATTATTATCAAACCCAGATGAAAAACCTAACCCTATAAAATTCATCTGAGGCTGAAGATCATAACCTGAACTTGTCGAGAGTCTGGAGTTTATATTGAACCTCGAAAACGGAAGATTCACATCACAAGGGTTGTTAGTACTAGATAAGCCATAAAACATAGGGTTTATATGATTTGAGTTCGAACTCGGAGTCGAAGAATTAGAACTAGCAGCAGTAGTAGTAGTAGTGGTTTCAATGGTGGATATTGGTCTTTTCATGATAGTAGTAGAAACATTACAACTACTACTACTACTACGTTTGTTGTTTCTTCTGTATCCACCACCAACAGGAACATTCCTAAGAGTACCACCTCTTGTCCAATACCGTTTGCAGGCTTTGCAGAAGTGTCTAGGTTGTGACAGACTGTAGTTGTTGTAGTAACAGAATTTTGTGTTTGATGAATCACAACGAGGACACTTGAGTGCTTGTTGCTGATGCTGTTGCAGAAGCTCTTGGCCTTGTTTTTCCATTATCTTAGCATCATCTATTTGATTCTACACCAAAAACAAAACAAGAATTAATAATGGATGTGAGAAAGAGAAAAAAAATAGAGATAGATTTAGGGTTGTAATGATTATTGTATGAGAAGAATAACAGGTAGATATTCTCTTCCAAAAGGAAAGGAACAAAGTAGTTTGGACTGTGTATTTGTCTAAATAATTGTGTGTAGAGAGATAGTGAGAGAGATAGAGGGAGAGAGGGGGAGAGAGAGAGAGGGAGAGAGGAACCTGTGGCCATTGGTTAGTAGTTGGTGGAGGGATGGAAACCATTTTCTCGCAGTTAGCTAACATTTTTGTTCTCTCACAAAGGAATGCTTCAAACAAAGAGTGTACAGACAAGAAAGAGGATACAGTTAGTGACTAGGTTGAAGGGTTTCAAATATAGGAAAGTGAGGGGCTTGAAAAAAGAGCCAAGGGATCTACATAACAAGATCAAATAAATATACTTAAATATTAATTGCTCATCTCATGTGTAACATTTTTTTTTATCAATGATACGTTTATTTATTAAAATAGTTGCAAGCAAATGATGGATAGATAATAAATGAAATACCAATAACATTTTAGTATTAACATATAATTTTTCTCTTGGGACTATAGTGAAGGATAGAAAAACACTTAGAAAGGGGGGGATTGAATAAGTGTGACTTTAAATCTTGGACGATAAAAATAAATTGCACAATTATTTTTATCCTGGTTCGCTGTTAACGAAGCTACTCCAGTCCACCCCCGCAGAGATGATTTACCTCAACCTGAGGATTTAATCCACTAATCGCACGGATTACAATGGTTTTCCACTTAGTCCGCAACTAAGTCTTCCAGAGTCTTCTGATCACACACTGATCACTCCAGGAACAACTGCTTAGATACCCTCTAAGACTTTTCTAGAGTCTACTGATCAACACGATCACTCTAGGCTTAGTTCACTCCTAAGACTTCTCTAGAGTATTCTGATCAACACGATCACTCTAGTTCCTTACAACTTAATGTAATCTATTCAAGAGTTTACAAATGCTTCTTAAAAGCTATAATCACAAACTGTGATATTTCTCTTACAGTTTAAGCTTAATCTCACTAAGATATTACAACAGCAATGTAGTGAGTTGATGAAGATTCTGAGCTTTGATTGAATAGCGTTTCAGCAAGTTTATTTTCGTTCAGAGTTGTTAAGAATTGGTAACCTTGCTTCTCATCAGAACTTCATATTTATAGGCGTTGAGAAGATGACCGTTGAGTGCATTTAATGCTTTGCGTGTTCCGTACAGCATTGCATTTAATGTTATACGCTTTTGTCAACTACCTCGAGCCTTGTTCACGCTGTGTCTACTGACGTAGCCTTTAGTAGCTTTTAACGTTCCTTTTGTCAGTCAGCGTAGTCTGCCACCTGTACTTCCTTCTGATCTGATGTTTGTGAATATAACGTTTGAATATCATCAGAGTCAAACAGCTTGGTGCATAGCATCTTCTGATCTTCTGATCTTGAAGTGCTTCTGTTGCGTGATACCATCTTCTGATCTTCAGTGCTTCTGATCTCATGTTCTTCTGATGCTTTCATAGACCCATGTTCTGATTCTGCTTCGACCATCTTCTGATGTCTTGCCAGACCATGTTCTGATGTTGCATGCTGAACTATTTGAGACACAACTTCTGAGCGCTGAATTATGCGTACTCTTTATATATTTCCTGAAAGGGAAATTGCATTGGATTAGAGTACCATATTATCTTAAGCAAAATTCATATTATTGTTATCATCAAAACTAAGATAATTGATAAGAACAAATCTTGTTCTAACAATCTCCCCCTTTTTGATGATGACAAAAACATATATAAATGATATGAATTTGCGATCATAAAGAGTAGACGGCAAAAGACAAATTACACAGCTATAGCATAAGCATATGAATATGTCTCCCCCTGAGATTAACAATCTCCCCCTGAGATAAATAATCTCCCCCTGAAATAAATACTCGAAGAACTTTGATAAAAGACTTCCCTGATTATTTCGGTAGAGACGATCATATAAGCTTCTGCCTTCAGAGAATTCATAGCTTCTGACTTCTGCTTCCATTGGACAGCTTCAGAACTTGAATTTCTTTAGATCCTTAGAACACTCACAGCTTCTGATTCCTGCTTCCATTGTGGACAGCTTCAGAACTTGAATTTCTTTGATCTTCAGAACATTCACAGCTTCTGACTTCTGCTTCCATTCAGGACAGCTTCAGAACTTGAATTTCTTTGATCTTCAGAACATTCACAGCTTCTGATTTCTGCTTCCATTCAGGACAGCTTCAGAACTTTGAATGTCTACCAACATCACTTCATGCTAGATTTGTATCAGAACATTGTTGAATGTACCAGAGCATCATCAGAGCATCTCTACATCCTGAAATGTTACAGAACAAAAACTAAACGACAAAAGTCAGCATGAACGAGTTAGAACATAAAATGTATATTCAAATACATGATATGTATCAGAGCCAAATGTATCAGAGCATTTAGGCTAAAAACGTGTATCAGAGCAAATAATGTATCAGAGCCATAACATTATATGTATCAGAGCAAATAGAATTTTGTCAGAACAGGATAGACAATGATATTCAAATTCTATTATCAGCGCTTCTGATTTCTGCTTCTTTCTTGCTTCTGATCTCTGAAGCTTGACAGCACTCAGCTTGCTTCAGTTTCCATGGTTTTGCTTCTAGTGTTTGCTTCTGAAGATTCACTTCACTTCTCTGTACCTGCAAAACACTTAAACCATATAGAACTTGCAGTTCTTGTTAGTGAATGTGTGGGAGCCTTTACCCAGCAACTGATAGATTTAATCAAATCATTTATCATTTATCTTCTCCCCCTTTTTGTCATAACATCAAAAAGAATATTTAAAAAGATTCAGATGCATAAAACGACAAATAGAATCACTGGAATGTACATCAAAGAAACTTTTTCATTGATAATCAAAAAGGATTACAAGAAGATGTTTAACAATCAAGGAAAATAAAACTACTAAGACCAAATCCTAGGACCCTAGCTAAGACACCGTTTGTGCCAGCATGCCATGAAGGAGTGAAACGCCTCATTGACTGCTTCTTGGGCTTTCAGGCGAGGGATCAGGGAGACTTGGTCCTGAAGCAGATCTTCCATCATCTTTACCAGAGACAACATTCTCAGCGGGTGAAGATGAAGAGATTTCTTCAGAAGAGATTAAGGGAGAGGAAAAAAAAACTTTTAAGAGGAAAACAAAGAGATAGGAAACAAAAAAAAAAACCATTTTGAAGAGTATTTAAAAAGAAATAAAATGAAACGAATGATGACTAGCATTTAATGTTACGAGACGTGAGGAGAGATAATAAAGACAAATGAGGTGACTAGCACAGTTACCTATGGTCGGTGTCCCTTCAACTGCACGCACGTTTATCCACGAATAGTAACGACAGGTTTACCATCCCGAGATAAAAACGTAACAGCTGTTTTGCTTTAAAAGAGGTTCTGAATCAACTTAGACAATGAAACGTTAGTAATAACCGAATCATAATTTCTAAAAGATTTTAATCAGAACTTCTGATAAAAAAAAATCCATTTTCATTTCAGAAGATACTCATACATGAGAACTTCTCATCTTCTCATTCTGGGCATAAATCCATACTGATGTTCTTCAGAATGAACTTAAACCTATCTTCAGCCAGGGGTTTTGTAAAGATATCAGCCCATTGATGGTCTGTATCAACAAAGTTTAAAGATATAACACCCTTCTGAACATAGTCCCTTATGAAATGATGTTTAATCTCAATATGTTTAGCTTTTGAATGAAGAATAGGATTCTTAGATAAACATAGAGCAGAAGTATTATCACAGAATATAGGAATGTTACTCTCAAATATCTGATAATCTTCTAACTGACTCTTCATCCAGAGCATCTGTGTACTACAACCAGCAGCAGCGACATATTCTGCTTCTGTCGTTGATAGAGCAATAGTTGCTTGCTTCTTGCTGTACCAGGAGATCAAATGACTTCCAAGAAATTGGCAACTTCCTGAAGTACTTTTTCTTTCAATTCTGTCTCCAGCATAGTCAGCATCGCAGAATCCTACCAAGTTGTATTCTTTAGATTTTCTGTAAACTAAGCCAACATTAGTAGTACCTTTCAGATACCTTAGAATTCTCTTAACAGCAGTTAAATGAGATTCTCTAGGATCTGATTGGAATCTAGCACACAAACAAACACTGAACAGAATGTCAGGTCTAGAAGCAGTCAAATATAGAAGAGATCCAATCATACCTCTGTATAACTTCTGATCTACCTTCTTACTTACCTCATCCTTACCTAGGATGCATGTTGGATGCATAGGAGTTTTGGCTTCTTTGCAGTCCAGAAGATTAAACTTCTTCAGAAGTTCCTTCACATACTTGGTTTGGTGAACATACGTTCCTTCTGATGTTTGATTTATTTGTATTCCGAGGAAATACTTGAGTTCTCCCATCATGCTCATTTCAAACTCAGCCTGCATAGACTTAGCAAACTCCTTTCCAAGTGTAGCATTAGATGTTCCAAAAATAATATCATCTACATATATTTGACAAATTAAAATATCCTTTTCAAAGGTTTTACAAAAGAGAGTAGTGTCCACTTTTCCTCTAGTGAAACCATTATCTAGAAGGAAAGAACTTAAGCGTTCATACCAAGCTCTGGGAGCTTGCTTCAATCCATATAATGATTTCTTTAGTTTAAACACATGATTCGGAGACATAGAGTCTTCAAAACCAGGAGGTTGATGGACATAAACTTCTTCATCTATATAACCATTTAAGAAGGCACTCTTAACATCCATCTGATAGAGAGTGATGTTATGTTGAGTGGCAAAAGAAATTAATAGACGAATAGACTCTAACCTGGCCACTGGTGCAAAGGTTTCTGTATAATCAATCCCTTCTTGCTGACTATAACCCTGAGCCACCAGTCTGGCTTTGTTTCTTACCACTTCACCTTTCTCACTGAGCTTGTTTCTGAAGACCCATTTTGTACCAATTATATTGAATCCATCTGGTCTAGGAACAAGATCCCAAACATCATTCCTTGTAAACTGATTCAGTTCTTCTTGCATAGCAATTATTCAGTCTGGATCTTCTAGAGCATGATCAACAGAAGTTGGCTCGATTAAAGATACAAGACCTAATTGACAATCTGCATTGTTCTTAAGGAATGCTCTTGTTCTGATTGGATCATCCTTCTTTCCAAGAATGACATCTTCTGAATGACCAGAGATGAGTCTGGATGATCTTCTGGCAGATGGTTCTTCAGAAATACTCAGATCCTCCAGAGAAGCTGATACTTGATCTTCAGATTCTTTGCTTCTGAGAAGCTCTGCTTCTGATGCGTTGCTTCTTGGCTCAACAACTTCTGATATGTCAATATCATAACCTGCAAAATTATCAAACTGCTTTGGTTTTTCAGAACCAAGCTTATCATCAAACCTGATATTGATTGATTCTTCTACAATCAATGTTTCAGTATTGTATACTCTGTAGCCTTTTGAGCGTTCAGAATATCCAAGAAGGAAACATTTCTGTGCTTTGGAATCAGACTTACCAAGATAATCTTTAGTGTTCAGAATAAAGCATACACATCCAAAAGGATGGAAATATGAAATGTTGGGCTTTCTATTCTTCCACAATTCATAGGGAGTCTTATTTAGAATAGGTCTGATAGAGATTCTATTCTGAATATAGCATGCAGTGTTTATTGCTTCTGCCCAGAAATGCTTAGCCATATTGGTTTCATTGATCATGGTTCTGGCCATTTCTTGCAGAGTCCTATTCTTTCGCTCTACAACTCCATTTTGCTGTGGAGTTCTAGGACAAGAGAAATCATGGGCAATACCATTCTCTTTGAAGAACTCTTCAAAGGATCTGTTCTCAAATTCACCACCATGATCACTTCTGACCTTTATGATTTTACACTCTTTTTCAGATTGAATCTGAATGCAGAAATCAAAGAACACTGAATGAGTCTCATCCTTGTGTTTCAAGAATTTTACCCATGTCCAGCGACTATAATCATCTACGATGACTAATCCATATTTCTTTCCTCTGACAGATGCTGTTTTGACTGGTCCAAACAGATCAATGTGCAAGAGTTCTAATGGCCTTGAGGTAGAAACAACATTCTTAGACTTGAATGCAGGTTTGGAGAACTTGCCTTTCTGACATGCTTCACAAAGAGCATCTGATTTGAATTTCAGATTAGGGAGTCCTCTGACAAGATTCAGTTTGTTAATCTGAGAGATCTTTCTCAAACTAGATTGACCTAATCTCCTGTGCCAGACCCACTGCTCTTCAGAAACAGTCATAAGACAAGTCACCTTCTGACTCATAAGATCTTGCAGATCTGTCTTATAAATGTTGTTCTTCCTCTTGCCTGTAAATAGGATTGAGCCATCCTTCTGATTTACAGCCTTGCAAGACTCTTGATTAAAGATAATATCATAACCATTGTCACTTAATTGACTGATAGATAAGAGGTTATGAGTTAATCCTTCTACAAGAAGTACATTAGAAATGGAAGGAGAGTTACCAGACTTTATAGTTCCAGAGCCAATTATCTTGCCCTTCTGATCTCCTCCGAACTTGACTTCTCCTCCAGACTTAAGCACCAGGTCTTGGAACATAGACCTTCTTCCTGTCATGTGTCGCGAGCATCCAGAGTCCAGGTACCATGACATGTTGTGCTTTGTCCTTCTTGCAGCCAAGGATATCTGCAATAGGAATAATCTTATCCTTAGGTACCCACATCTTTTTGGGTCCTTTCTTGTTAGATTTTCTCAAGTTCTGATTGAACTTGGGTTTAACATTATAAGCAATAGGAGGAACAGCATGATAATTCTTAATGTGAGTTTCATGATATTTCCTAGGTTGTGTCACATGCTTCTTAGTGTGTGTAATGTGAAAACTTTGAGCATGTGAAGTGTGCCTAATATCATGTGAGTGACCATACTTGAACTGATCATACAATGGCTTGTATGTGATTTTCATCTCATCAACAAGTTCAAGTTTGTATGGGATTTCACCCTCAAAACCAATGCCGACTCTTTTGTTTCCAGACACAGCATATATCATAGAAGCTAGCTGACTTCTGCCAATACTTCTAGATAAGAACTTCCTGAAACTTAAATCATATTCTTTCAGAATATGGTTTAGACTGGGAGTGGATTTTTCTGAATCAGAAGGAGATCCAACATTATTGGATAATTTTAAAAGTTTTTCTTTTAATTCAGAATTCTCCAACTCAAGCTTCTTTGTTTCAAATTCAAATTGCTTTTTCAGCTTTTTGTATTTGAGACTAATCTGAGACTTGAGTTCCAGAAGTTCAGTTAGACCGGAAACTAACTCGTCTCTAGTAAGTTCAGAAAATACCTCTTCAGAATCTGATTCTGATGTAGATTCTGATCCATCATCTTCTGTCGCCATCAGCACACAGTTAGCCTGCTCATCTTCTGAATCATCTTCTGACTCATCCCAGGTTGCCATAAGACCTTTCTTCTTATGAAACTTTTTCTTGGGACTTTCCTTCTGAAGATTTGGACATTCATTCTTGTAGTGTCCAGGCTCATTGCATTCATGGCACATGACCTTCTTCTTGTCAAATCTTCTTTCATCAGAAGATTCTCCACGTTCAAATTTCCTTGAACTTCTGAAGCCTCTGAACTTCCTTTGCTTGGTCTTCCAGAGTTGATTTAGCCTTCTGGAGATCAGGGACAGTTCATCTTCTTCTTCAGATTCTGATTCTTCAGGATCTTCTTCTTTGGCCTGAAAAGCGTTAGTGCATTTCTTGATATTTGATTTTAATGCAATAGACTTACCTTTCTTTTGAGGCTCATTTGCGTCCAGCTCTATTTCATGACTTCTCAAGGCACTGATAAGCTCTTCCAGAGAAACTTCATTCAGATTCTTCGCAATCTTGAATGCAGTCACCATCGGACCCCATCTTCTGGGTAAGCTTCTGATGATCTTCTTTACATGATCAGCCTTGGTGTATCCTTTGTCAAGAACTCTCAATCCAGCAGTCAGAGTTTGAAATCTCGAAAACATCTTTTCAATGTCTTCATCATCCTCCATCTTGAAGGCTTCATACTTCTGGATTAAAGCTAGAGCTTTAGTCTCCTTGACTTGAGCATTTCCTTCATGAGTCATTTTCAAGGACTCATATATGTCATAGGCCGTTTCCCTGTTAGATATCTTCTCATACTCAGCATGAGAGATAGCATTCAGCAAAACAGTTCTGCATTTATGATGATTCCTGAAAAGCTTCTTCTGATCATCATTCATTTCTTGCCTAGACAGCTTTACGCCACTAGCATTTACTGGATGTTTGTAACCATCCATCAGAAGATCCCATAGATCACCATCTAGACCCAGAAAGTAACTTTCCAGTTTATCTTTCCAGTATTCAAAGTTTTCACCGTCAAATACCGGCGGTCTAGTATAACCATTGTTACCGTTGTATTGCTCAGCAGAGCCAGATGTAGATGCAGGTGTAGGTGTAGACTTTTCACTTTCATCAACCATCTTTTACTGAAGCGTTTTTCTCTTCCTGAATCTTTTCTAAACACGGTTAAGTGCTTGCACCTTAGAACCGGCGCTCTGATGCCAATTGAAGGATAGAAAAACACTTAGAAAGGGGGGGATTGAATAAGTGTGACTTTAAATCTTGGACGATAAAAATAAATTGCACAATTATTTTTATCCTGGTTCGCTGTTAACGAAGCTACTCCAGTCCACCCCCGCAGAGATGATTTACCTCAACCTGAGGATTTAATCCACTAATCGCACGGATTACAATGGTTTTCCACTTAGTCCGCAACTAAGTCTTCCAGAGTCTTCTGATCACACACTGATCACTCCAGGAACAACTGCTTAGATACCCTCTAAGACTTTTCTAGAGTCTACTGATCAACACGATCACTCTAGGCTTAGTTCACTCCTAAGACTTCTCTAGAGTATTCTGATCAACACGATCACTCTAGTTCCTTACAACTTAATGTAATCTATTCAAGAGTTTACAAATGCTTCTTAAAAGCTATAATCACAAACTGTGATATTTCTCTTACAGTTTAAGCTTAATCTCACTAAGATATTACAACAGCAATGTAGTGAGTTGATGAAGATTCTGAGCTTTGATTGAATAGCGTTTCAGCAAGTTTATTTTCGTTCAGAGTTGTTAAGAATTGGTAACCTTGCTTCTCATCAGAACTTCATATTTATAGGCGTTGAGAAGATGACCGTTGAGTGCATTTAATGCTTTGCGTGTTCCGTACAGCATTGCATTTAATGTTATACGCTTTTGTCAACTACCTCGAGCCTTGTTCACGCTGTGTCTACTGACGTAGCCTTTAGTAGCTTTTAACGTTCCTTTTGTCAGTCAGCGTAGTCTGCCACCTGTACTTCCTTCTGATTTGATGTTTGTGAATATAACGTTTGAATATCATCAGAGTCAAACAGCTTGGTGCATAGCATCTTCTGATCTTCTGATCTTGAAGTGCTTCTGTTGCGTGATACCATCTTCTGATCTTCAGTGCTTCTGATCTCATGTTCTTCTGATGCTTTCATAGACCCGTGTTCTGATTCTGCTTCGACCATCTTCTGATGTCTTGCCAGACCATGTTCTGATGTTGCATGCTGAACTATTTGAGACACAACTTCTGAGCGCTGAATTATGCGTACTCTTTATATATTTCCTGAAAGGGAAATTGCATTGGATTAGAGTACCATATTATCTTAAGCAAAATTCATATTATTGTTATCATCAAAACTAAGATAATTGATAAGAACAAATCTTGTTCTAACATATAGAGGAGGCGTTAAGGTTGCGTGAGTTAAATGGAAGGATGTGTATAAAATTAAAGAAGGTGAATTTGAAGTGAAGGACCTTAAACTTGTAAATTTTGTCTAAGTGGAGATGGAGGATTCTTTTGGACTTGTGTTTCACTCTGAAGAGATATTAGTAAGGCGAGGTATGAGTCAGAGGGATTTGGTTCTTCTTCGGGAGGTAGAAGGCCTTAGAAGAATGTCTCATTGGTGGAGATGTTTTCTCTTTTAGGGGCTCTTATGGGTCACGCGTCTGACTGGTTTGCCTTTTCTTGTGTGAAAAGGGTTGGGGATGGGCCGGAGACTAGGTTTTGGCATGATATTTGGGTAGGTTCTACCCTTCTTTGTGTTTCTTTTCGGAGATTATTTCTCATTTTGGAGCAGAAGTCGTAGGTGGTGGGTTATATGGTTGCTTAGGAAGGGGATTTCTACGTTTGGAGTTTTAGGTGGAGACGATCTTTCCGAGTCTAGGAGGAATGGCTCCTAGTGAATTTGGTAGACCTTATTTCGGATGATGTCTGGATTTGGAAGTCAGATCCTATTAGGAGTTTTTCAGTCCATTCTACTTATGACACTTTGGTGGGTTCGTCATGGATCGGGGAAGGTAGGTCCAAGAAGGTTATGAAGAGGCTCTATAAGATTTGGAAGATTGGGAACCTTCTAAAATTGTTGTGTTCTCTTAGAAATTATTTCAGGATAGATTACCAACTATGAGAGACCTTCTGAGACGTAAAACTATGTTAGAGTCTAGTTTTGGCACTATTACGGAGGGGTCCTTTCTTCACTATTCTCAAAGAGTTACAATCACGATTGATCGGCTGTGGTATGGTAAGGTGTGGTAGTATATGCCAGCTTTATCACCACGGACAAGAAATCTTTTAACCAGTCACTCTCCTTCTTTAGGGGTTGTGTACCATCTTCAACTGGAACCTTTTGTGTGTCCATCCTTTTACTATCCATATAATTGAGAAAAGCAACCATGCATGCTTTCTAATAAACATAGTTTGTGTCGTCTAGAATAGGGGATTGATTTACATAACATCCTTCTTTAGCGTTGTCCATTTTAAACAGAATATATAGATCCCTAGAGCTCACCCTACTAGAATAGGGTGTCTGCTCTAATGCCATGTAAAATTCTAATCTTTGGACACCAAGATAGGAATCAGCAAAATAAAGGCAGTAAAAAAATAACATAGGAATTAGTAACCCAAATAGGTGTAAAGCTACCTACGTCTGGAAAGCATTAACCTAATGAAAAGAAATGCACTCTTAATAGTCAGAAATAAAAATTGATTTGATACTAGATATATGAAGTGCGTAAAAGAAGTTTTACAAATGACATGAATGAATACATCCATGTCTCAAATCTTTTAAGTCAACAAATTGTTCTCTACCATTCTATCAAATCCTCAAGAAGCTAGAGTGTTTCCAATGGACCTCCTTATGCGAGTTGGTCTTGACAAACTAAATAAATCTTTTGTGTCACGTTAAATCTTAACCAATTCCACTCCATATGCTAAAATAACTATTTACTTCGTATCTACCAATGATGTCAGAACTTCAACACTAATTTAAGAAAGGGGGAATTCAATCCCAAGTTTCTTTGTAAGTGTTGCAAGAAGCAAATGAGAAAGAAAAAGAAAAGAAAATTTGGCCAATTTCATACAGATTTAAGTTTAGAGACTTAGGCTATATATTCATTCACTTCGAAAGATTGTCCAACTAAATTTACTATCATGATTGATAACCTCACTCATAAGTTGTATTAATTTTTTTTATCATTTATTGTAATTACAATTTATTTTTAATTATCTTTAGTTTAATTCTTCTTATATAGATTTAGCACAATTTTTATTTCAAAAGTGATTAACTTGTGAAATTGACAAGTTAATTCTTTATTTTTATTATTTAACAGATATATTGTATGACTATGAGAACTTATTATAAATACATAAGTCTATAATAAAGTCCCAAATAGCTAAGGAGGAAAGTCTGTAAACTTGAAAAAATCTGACCAAAAATAGTTGATCAAACGCCTAAAACACACGGACCCAAACCAACCCATTTGTAACGTATCCAAGTGAAACGCATCACTTCAAGGAAACACGTTGTGTTTCATCAAGGCACAATGTGTTTCCCTATTATAAAAACTCAATCCATTTAAGCATGATCCAATTTGCTTCTGCACCCCTGACCATTCGTTTTACATCAATCATTTTGAATATTAAAATCATGTACACTACTATTTAAGAAAAATCATAAGATCAACCATCATATTTTTGAGAGAAAATATCATTTTATAGAGAAAAACACAAGTAAACAAAGAGAATGACAATTCAACTCAGAACTTTGGAGATGGAGTTTTTCCCAACATTCATTTATGCGTAATATCTTTACTATTTTATTTATCTTTCTTATTTGAGCAATGAGTAGCTAAATTACCGTTTGTTAGGGATGTGAAGGTGACTTCTTCGGTTACTCTTGTGCCTTTTGAATTATTAGTATTGTGCTATTTATCTTGTATTTGTTCATAATTGTTAGATGTTAATTTTAGTTCAATACTAATTGCAATCTTTGTGCTCGATGCTTGAAAAAGATCTTACTCTATTATTACTTTCAACAATTTAGAACACTAATCAAATTGCAATTCTTAGAGCTTTTGAGACTGCATCGGGGATTTGGGTGAATTATAATAAGTGCAGGCTGATTGGGATCAATTATGATGACCGTTTTCTTGCTGTTGCTGCTTGTTTTTATCTTGTAGGATCGAGAAGAGTTCCTTCAGTTTTCTTGGAATTCCGATAGGTTGCAATCCGGGTCTTTGTTCCACTTGGAATCCTCTTATTTCTAAGATGAAAGCTAAGCTATCGAATAGGAAAAACAGGTTTCTTAGTCTGGGGGGGCAGAATTACTTTGTTAAAATTTGTGTTGTCTAGTTTGTCAATTTTTCAGCTTTCCTTTTATTGAGCTCCGTCGAAGGTTTGCAAGGAGATGCAGAGGATTCTGTCGAGCTTCCTGTGGGGTGAAAGTAGTTTAAAAGGAAGATCCATTGGGTTTCTTGGGATCGTGTTTGTCAACCTTTGGATAAATGGGGTTAGGGTGAAGAAGGTTGGTGTCTTTAATAAGTCTTTACTGCTAAAATGGTGTTGGAGAATCTATAAGGACGAGAAAGCGTTGTGGCTGAAAATTTTTGGAAGCTAAATACGGATCAGTTCAATTCGCTTTAAGCGAAGGTTTTGCAGGGAGGAATTCTCGAATTCATTCGAGGTGGTGGAAAGATATTGTCAACTTGGAAGGTGCGAATTTGGATATGGTCTTGACTGGAAATTTATATTATAAACTTGGGAGAGGCAACACCATTCTTTTTGGGAATTCAAATGGCTTGGTGACTATTTCCTAAAGGATGTTTTCCCCGGATTTTATGCGCTTAGCACGAAGAAGGGTATGAAGGTGCGTGATATGGGAGGATGGTCGGACGATAATTGGGTGTGGGATGATTACGGCATCTCAAAAGAGCTGCTGCCAGCGGTTTCGGCAGATGCATATCAGCAAATTGGAGAGGCCATTGGGTCTTCAGTTCCAGTGCAGGAGATAGAGGATAGGGTCTTTTGGAGTCAAAACCGTAGTGAGGGTTATACTGCTAAAGTCAGGTACAATTGTGAGGTTGACAACAATGAAGTGGAGAGTGTTAAAGATGGTTGTTCAAAAGCGTTAAGCGTCTTGTGGTCTACTGATGTGCCGTATAGCATTAAGGCTTTCGTTTGGCGCTGTTTTTTTTGAATAGAATTCCAATAAAAGACCAGCTCCTTCGAAGAGGTATTTCCCTTTCCATTACCGAATCAAAGTGTGCTTTCTGTTCGGAGTTGGAGGAAACTATTCATCATCTTCTACTTTTGTGTCCGGTTTCAATGTTGGTGTGGAAGAACATAGCTACTTGGATCGGTACTGATTTGGAATATGTTGGGACTGTTTGGGAGAATTTCTGGTTTGGGGTGATTTTGTGAGAAAATCTAGAGTAAATAGAAGAAAGGAGAGTCTTATATGGCTGGCAGTGGTTAGAGGATCATAGAACAAGAGAAATGAAATCATCTTTAATGGCGGGAATTGTAACGTAAATGACCTCACTTGGAACATCAAATTGAAGGTGTGGAGATTGTCGTTTTTTGGCGAAATTACTTATTCCAAGTGTAATTTCTATGACTTTTGTAAGAATCCATTGTTTTACTTGAAGTAGATTTCAGTTGATGTGTAATTTCATGTTCGAGCGGTTGTGCCCCTCTTTTGTAAGCGGGTTCGAGTAGCCCTAATATTCCTTTTATATAAATCCTTGCTTATAAAAAAAATTGCCATCATAGTTTTGACGTCGCTGATGTTATCATCAAACTTTTTGAATTTACTTATTTTTTACTAATTAAAATTTTTTGCTCTGCCATTTTTTTATTAGTAAGTTTAATTTACAAAAAATGTAATATCTTATTATATTATTATTATTATATTCTTTTATTCTATGTAAAAAAACCTTTAACTATAGTAGTTTTGAAACTCATGGAATAGTAAAAGGTGGTACCCTCAAATATTCAAAGGTTCAATAAGGAAGCACATAAGAAGTGAAATGTATTGAGATAGAAGTTTTTTATGTTTCTATATTTTGTATGCTTCATATTATCTGAAGATTAGACCTTCAAAGAAGCCTAATCTTTATGGCATGAATCATAACAATCATGGACAATGTGTGGTTCTCACCCATATATTTTGCTAGTTGTTGTAAGATTATTGGAGAAGCTATGTTTCCCTATGAACATCATATTTTAGACTACATTTTCACTTTTATTATTTACAATAATATTTAGGGTGAGACAAATTTAAAAGTATAGAATGGTAAGAGAGAGGGAGAAGATATGGAGCCTTAAAGTGCAGATCCATGTGGTGGCAGCTCAGCTTCTAAGGAAAAAGAATAATATAAGAAAGATAAAGCAAAACACAGACTAGGAACATATGGATTTTGTAGTCCCCAAGGGATCTTCTAGTTCTTAGAATTCTCATCATTATTCTTTAACAGTTTTTTCTTTATTGACAAATTTTTTGGCAGTTCAATATTCTACTTTAAACTTTGATTTTTTGTGGTTAAAGTTTTTTGTTTTAATTATTATTAACTGTCAATATAAATCTATTTGAATAAAATATGAAAAATTAAAAAATTGATTGTTGTATTAAATTTGTTTACAATTAATATCATTTTATATGTTTATCTTTTATATAAGAGAATTAATTAGTGTTTTAATTTTACATGTTTATCTAAGTAAATATATTGATTACCTTTTATATGTTTATCTTAAATATGTTTGTTGTATTGAATTTGTTTACAATTAATATTGATTACTTAGAAACATATCATTTTATATTTATCTAAGTAAATATAGTTTACCATTTTTAACATATTTACTTATTATTAACTCTTTGTTTATTTATATTTTCTTTTTAATTAATTTTTATTAACTAATTCGCCTCATAATGGGACAATGAGAGTTCATTTCTTATTAAAAAATATTTTGCGTACAAATACATAAAAAGAGAGAATAAGTCCGAACACCTCTAAGAAAATCGAACCTATTTAAAATCCAAACAGACATGACTTATTTAATAAAAGATTAAATTCAATTTTTTTCAAATATATTTAAGATTTAACCCCTTATTATATAACTTACTTAATTATTTTTATGTACATGTTGAGTAACTTTATCTTCTCTTAAAATTATTTTAAAATATTCATAATTATATTTGTGGAAGTGTTGTTTGATATGTGTTTTTCATCTTTACTTTTTATTGGTGAAGATTATTATTATTTCGTGTTATTGGTAAGACTTTTGTGTACCATATTCACATAGTGGAATGTTTTATTGAATAGGTCCGTGATTTTTATTCTTTCATTTTGAAAGAAGTTTCTCACATTAAAAATTTGATGTCTCTACTATTTAAAATTTAATTTTAGTTACTAGTATTGTGCTCTAAAATTTATTTTGTTGGCTACCTATTTAAATTGCACAAGTTTAAAAAAATATTTTATTTTAAAGAGATTGGTTTATTTATTATTTATTTCCCAATAAATTGGTATCAAAACTTTTAGTTGACTAGTTTTTGCGCATTTTAAATGGAAAAAAAATCAAAAGACCACCAATACGATTAAACTCAACTCTACTAATTATACACTCTAGAACACTCTTATGAAAGACATCATATACAAAGATTTGTATAATTTGATTGAAGATGAAAAAGGTAAACCGAGTGACAAATTTGACGTCAAATGGAAGAATATGAATTAGAAAACAAGTTAAAAATAAAATGTGTATTGGCCACATGGGTCTTCATAGGGGTTTGATTATTGATTAAAGTGAATGTTCAATGAAATACAAGAAAGGGGGGATTGAATTGGGTTTCAAGATTAAAAGCTTCTTCGAACACCCAAATACAAACTGAAAAATAACAGAAGGATAAAGAACACAAGATTTTATCATGGTTCACCGTTAACTAGGCTACCTCTAATCCACCATACCCAGGTTATTTTTCCTTATCAACAAGGACTTAAGCCATTAATCAAATACCCTTTGATTACAACTTCAATGACTATCCGTCAAAAACATCTCAAGGATCTTGACTAAACCTTTAGTCCCCCGAGGAATATTAACCAACCTGGTTAAGTTACAAAGTGTTGTGTTTACAAAATGCTTCTTGAAAAGTTGATACACACAACTACAATACATTGAGATTTACAGAGAATGAAAGTTATGAAGATTCCAATGAAATAAAAACTTTCTTCTTTGTGTTGATGCTCAACTTTTTCAAGTGTTTCTCTTAACTTCTTTGAATATGATTTATGCGTTTCACGTTCTTGTTCTCTTTCGAATTTATTCGTCATTTTTCCATGGCTTCAAACACTCCCTTAAATAGATGAAAATAGATACGTTGGAGGGGAAGTTGGAATTTCATAAACCATATCTTGCATGAAGATGTTGAGTAGTGTAATATTAGAGTGGCGGTAGAAGCAAAGTGGAAGGTGGGGATGAAATGTTTTGTAAAGGTTGCTACTGACAACAGTCCTTTTTTCCTCTTTTTCAAGGTAGTGGAAATGATGTTGATTTGTACTATTTTAATATTTTCACACTATCTTCCTTTATAGTAATCCCTTTCATACACAAGCTTTTGATAGAATTTGGTGAAGCTTCTTCAGAGTAAAGAGTTACTAACTTTCTTCACTTCTAACCACTTGAGTCAGAGGCTTCTGATAGATAGAGATGAAGCTGGATCAGACAAAGTATTCCGTGTTTTGAGAAATGTCGAGTCTTGAGCTATCAAAGTCGATATGGATAATATTAGTTCAGTAGATGACTTGATGCATTGCAGAAGCGGATTTGTTATTGTAAACACTTTTTTCTTCAAAGGCTCAAAGTGTGTTTTGATTGCCCTGAGTCTAGAGTTACTTTGCTCAGAATCCAGAACTTCACTTGTCCATAGTCCACAACTTGCATACTCAGAGTCCAGAAACTATTAGTAAAACCTACAGACTTTAAACAAACCGTTAGAGTACAAAATTGTTCTTCATACAAATGTAATTGTCATCATCAAAACTTCAAGGATTAATTGACGAACCAAACTTATTTCAACAATCTCCCTCTTTTTATGATGACAATGCCATGTACTTTGATGAACAATTTTCCTTAGATAAACATACAATAGTTAAAAACGTCAGAGTTAGGTTTCTAAGCTTCCCATGAGTTTAAAACTTATTAAAATTTTCAACTTCAACAGAGTGAGGCTTGCAAGCTCCTCATGAGAATAATATCGGAAATTTTCATGACTACTTGAGAGCTAGGTTTACAAGCTCTTCTTGAGAGTATGATTTAGAAAATTTTGATAGTCCAGAAAATTTTAATCAATGCCTTGTTTAATTAATCTGAAAGATGCACAATAGTTTAAAACATCATAGTTTTGTAAGCTCCCTCTGTGTTTAAACATGTTAAAATTTTCAATCTCATTAAAGTGAGGTTTGCAAACTCGCTCTAAGAATAAGAAAATCTTAATCAAAGTTAAACGTGCCAACGATCAGAGTCTAGGTGTAACATCCCGAATATTTTGTTAATTATTTTAATTATGCATTTTTGAATTATTCGATGAATTATGAAGTGTGTTATACCCCAAAATTTGCCCGCATCTTTTTTAGAAAGAAGGCAACAGACTTCTGTCTAAAAATTGGGAGTTTCATATAATCTTGATTTTATTTCATAAATATCCTGATACGGTATTTTGGTTCGCTGTTGAATTTATTCTTACACAAACGCCAAGTACTGTTTATCACTTCACACACGCTGTTTATTTGAGATTTATTTGCAGAAAAATAGTACTGATGCAATTGGTACAAAATTAAATTTTACAGGCGCAGAGTCCGGGGATTCAGACTGTACTAGTAACAAGTAAATTATTATTAGTTTTTGTTTCCCACTAATTTTTGTACTATATTATTATTTTCAAAATCTCTTCCTTTCTTTTCAAATCTCTTTCTTTCAAGTCAAATCCTAACTTTATTCTATACATCTCTCTTTTCAAACCCTACCATACACTTTCTTTCAAATCCTACTACCACTCAAATTTTCCTTTTTTGTACGGAATCACTTCATTCCCCAACGTCTCTATCCTTCTTTTCACTCTATAAATACCTCTCATTTTTTCCATAAATTCTCACATCAAATTTCAACTCATTTCTCAAACTTCTACCTCATAATTATTTTCTCTTCTTCCCCGGCAAAAATGGCAAAATGGATGGATACGTGTTTTCTTATGGTCATCACTGTCTTGGTGGTGATCATGTCCTTTTTCTGTCTGCATAGTCCTGAAAAATGCGGACCTGGGTTGCTTACACTCCCGTTCATCTATATGTTGTTATTTATAGCATGGGTTTTTAATCGTCATTTTTAAAGTATGTCGTATCTTTCGCTTTCAAATAATGTACCGTTTATTTTATTTGTCGTACTATTCATTATATTATGTAATATTTGTACTGTCAGTATTAAATATCGTACTATCTATCGTATTGTCGTTTAATTATCAAGATAATATTATGTGTGTTTTCTGCTAGTTAAATATTTATTTTCCTGTGCATTAAATATTTTTCAAGGTTATTATCGGTAATTTCGTTCACGTACGGTATATTGTATTTATTTATTATGTTTTGTGTTTTTCTAACAACTCATGTAAATAAATTTTCACCATTAACACAACAAAAAAAAACAAAAAGAAAAAATTAACTTTAACTGTTGAATTTTCACTTTAACTGTTACGTTAATGCCCGGACAGCCAGTTGACAGTCAAACCCGCTGACAGCACGATTCTCCGTGTTTTGTACCATCAATCAAATCAATCTTTTGCATTACAAAATTCCAAGATTTTTGTTCTAGAAGTCTTCTGATATTCACATGATCAGCAGAGACTCAGCACTGCACAAAAATCAGGTACGCTTAACTGTCTCCTACACAAACAGTCTCTAACTAGGGTTTTTGTTTTTTTTCAGGAGAACGAGTTTTTTCAGACCTCAAATGGATTTCATGAACCTCCATATGTCTCAAAGTACCACCAGACAAATTTTCAAACTTCAATTCACTCAGACGCACAGTTAGCAGCTCAAACAGTCAACAGACGACCAGTTTGACCGAAAAGTCAACAGACAATCAAAAATGAAATTTTTTGTCAACATCCATATTTTGTCAAAAGATTCATCATTTGATCAATGGTTGATCATAATTCATCAAGAAAAGATAAAAAATCAACAAAACCCTAAGTTTCAAAATTAGGGTTTTCTCCTAAAAAGTCAACTGAACTTTGACCGGCCATAACTCTCTCCTCGTTCATTCAAAAAATTCCAACCAAAGCTTATTTTGAAGGAAATTCAATTATCTTTCAAATGCAATTGATCCCATGGTCATTAGATTCACCATTTGAAAAATATGAGCTCAGACATTACAGGTCATTTTCAAAGTCAACAAAAAGTGGTTTTTTGTCAAAGGCCATAACATCAAGATAACTTCTCCAAATGAAAAAAAGTCTCGAAAGTAGCTTGTAGAGGACATCTTGAGGTTTCTAAAAAGTACAAGAACTCCTTCATATGATCAAAATTGAGGGAGATATGCCTTGTTGAAGTTGGCTATTTTTTTGGGAAAATGCATGAAAACAACATTGATCAAAAATGTTTTTTTTCCAAAAGAGGCCAAGTTTTCATGATCCAAACATGATTCTAATGATGCTAAGGTCCTCCCACGACCAATCTAAGGCCCATAACATTTTTGTTTCTTTTTTAATTTAATTTTAATACCTTTAAAATTAAATTAAAAAGAAATGGTGCAAGATCATTATCCAAAGCTTTTGTCTCTTGCTTGAGTCACCAAGGTAGCTTAATCTCTGCAGCATAGAAGTACATGGCAGGCCTAGAGCAAGAGGGTTGAAGAAATTCAAAGCCATGGGCAAAGAATTCAAAGATTTTTATATTAAAAAATTCAAAGGTTCAAAGATCATCAATGCTTCTTAGCTTAAGATTGAAGCACCTCTATTGCTTATATATCACTTAGAACACTTCAGTAAACACACACACACGAAATCTGAATCAATACTATGCTTGTATCACTCTTGTAACAACTTGTAATTTTGAAAGAAATTTGAAATTCGAATTTTAAGTTTAAGCTCATTTCAATACAAACTAAACACTCAAACACGTTCCTTGACCTTCACTGAACCTATCCAGATCAATTGCAAGCCTTGAAACCTCAAGAACACGCACATATAGCTCACGGTTTGATCAAACATAAACCTACCAAAATATAATCATACATGCATGTTTAACAAGATGTAATTGCATATTTGTGATTGGTTTGATGCTCTGGTGGTTTCTGGAGCTTTAATTGGGTTTTAATGGACGTTTGAAGCATATGCCATTTTAGGGTTTCATGAGCTCAAAATGGGATTTTTCGTTAGAGGCAAAATTAGACAAAACTAATGGCATATTTGAACTCAGGGGGCAATTTTAAGCTGAACCATGGTCTCCAAAATAATTTATCATGTTTGTATGAGATTTTTGAATTTGCAGGAGCTATGGCTACGCTTGGAAACCGTCACTAAAACCTTTAGCAACAGTTGCAGACCTAAGCCAACGGACGGAGGAAGAAGATGAACTCGTGGCAGCCTCTCATTGGCTGCCCTGCGCGCGTTTTATTTTTTTAAAAATCTCTGATTCAGTGCTTTGCAGGTTTTGCACGCGCCATGCTCCCTTGCTTGGTCACAATCAGATCAGTCCAATCACTCAATCCAACGCCCATGACACGCTAGTCCATGCTATCGACTTACCAGCCAACCACACATGATCCATATTTAATATATATTTTATATTTTTCTATTTTATTTAATTTTCTTTCAACAATTATTTAAAAATAGTTTTAAAAATCAGAAAATTATATTAAAAATATTTTTAGGTTGATAAAATGCTATATTAATTTTTGACACAAAAATATTTTATTTTTCTTAATAATTAAAATATTTTGTTTAATTAATTAGTATATATTTATATATTTGCTTTTTAATTATTTCAACCTATCAAAAAAATCAAAAAAAAAAAATTTCTTTTTATTTAAATTAAGTTTATATATTATATACTAATTTAGTACATATTTAGAATATTTTTCTCTTTAAGTTTAAATTATTTGTATAATTATTTGTATAATTATATATTAATTAACTTAATAAATTTCCAAAACAACTTCAAAAATCCAAAAAAAAATAGTTTTATTTTAAAAATTAATTAACAAGCAATATGAACATATTTTAGACTTAATTTTTAGGTTTAAATTTTATTTCTACCTTTTTCTCATTTAATTAAATTAATTATGCATTAATTCTAATTAAAATCAACCATCCAAAAAATCCAAAAATACTTCCCTTTATCTTATTGCAATTTAAATTTATAGATAAGTGTATAGGTTGTCAAAATCATGTAAGTAGCGTAGTTTACATTTCCCGCACAATCGATGTAATAGCGTAGATTTACTTTCTGCATTTTACATTACCGCACTTTAATTTATGTACATATAAAACTGCGTGTATGTCAAAAGATAAAAACTGAAGCGCTAGGTCACTAACTTCAAAGATAAAAATATCTGAATCAAAACACAATCACACTTGCACCTTTTAGGGTAATCCCTCTGTTACTCTTTTCAAAATCAATTCTACTGTTTCAGATACAATTCAAACAATTTCTTTCTGTATCCAGTCAAAGAAAATTTTCTAAAAGAAAATAGGAAAGGACCTTATAAATTTAAGGTAGATCTCCTAATTGCTTGCTCAAATCAAAACAACAAATGTTTCACATATCACTGTTTTTCAAAACAAAACTTTCAAAAAAGACAATACTTTGTATATATCCAAACAAGGATCATTACGAAGTTAAAGGTCTTTTTTTCAAAACATCTTTCGAAAGATAAAACACTTTGTATACATCCGCACAAGGATCATTACAAAGTTAATTTACAAAGGTATTTTAAAACCACATACAAGCATTTTAAAGCAAGACAAATGATTCAAACAAGTGAGCTAAGCAATTAAGAGCCCATGGATAACCATGGATACAAAGGGGTGCTAATACCTTCCCTTTGTATAACCTACCCCCGAACCCAAAATCTCTTAAAGGTCTTTTTCTGTTTCTTTTATAAACCTTTCCTTAATTGGATAAAATAAAAGTCGGTGACGACTCTCTGATTTTCAAAACTCAAAAATAAAAAGAAGAGTCAGTTCGTATCTCACGAGAAAAACCGAGGACGACAAAGTGGTTGGGAATTATTGGAGTCTATACTATTTTATTGGAATTAATTAATTAGTAGTGGTGGAATAATGAAGTAAATTGTAGTTGGGCTTGTTTTAAAGTGTTAGTTGTAGAAATTATAGGGGTGCAAAGTTAGGCCCATGAGAATTGTGAAAGTTTGCTTAAATTAAGAGAATTAGGTTAATTAGAGGTTTTGGTGATCGTGAGAAAGTTGCAGAGAAAGAGGAAAAAGGCAAAGGTTGGAAGTTAGGGCAAGAGGCTTTGATTGATAGAATAGGGAGATCTTCAATCCAAGGTAAAGGTGGGGTTCTGACTCTATAATGGGGTTTATGATGAATGTTATGTAGGGATTTAGTTGTGAAAAATTGTTGTCGTGTTTAATCGTTGTTCCAAATTATACCGAATCGTTATTTTCCCTATATGATTGTATTATGCTGTGAAGTTGTTGTTCTGGAATGAATTGGTATTGACTGTCGTGAAATTGTGATATTGTTGCAATATTCCAATTAGCAAATATGATAAATATGGCTATTAGAAATTATGTCAGGAAAAATTATAGTTAATCGATTTGCTGCGATTGTATGCTATTTTAGTCTGTGAGAGGTAATCGAGTGAGGGATTGTAAATCGAAGGATTCTAAAAACTAGAATATTAGAAAAGATTATTGAACCTAGGCATTGTGAGAGGCGACTTCCTCTCGTGGAATTAAGAAGAGAGGCGCCTACCTCTCATGTACGAAAGTAAAAGAAAAAAATAAGAAAGGAGATGAGAGACGCCTTCCTCTCATCATGCTAAGGGAGGAGGCACAAGCCTCTTAGGAATGGAGGGGTAGGAGGCTCTAGCCTCCAGTTAAGGGGGTGAGTGCCTCTCATCATGTACTTTGGTACCTTTATTAAAAATAGTTCCTGTGCCATGTATTGCTAGTTAGTCATTTTCCTAATTAAATTATAACGATGTTTAGTAATGAAAACGCATGTTAATTCATGAGAAATATAATTAATTAGTTGGATATTTAATAACAGTAACACAGGAACATTGATAGAAGAAAATATTAACTATAGTTATCAGTAGAAAAGAAAATAGAAAAAGAATAATGTAGTAACTTGTAGTGAAAGTCAATAAATAAATTGCATAAAATTGTGGAAACTATCTGGCAGTAAAATGATACTAGTACTAGTATGACTTTGTTGACAGTATTGACTTAGATAACAGAGCAGAAAATATCTGTACCGTTAGCAGAAATATCACTTAGCCAGGATATATTCGAATTGTCCTAATAATTATGCGGTATGTTTGTAATCTATTTCGGTTGAGACGGTGAATTGTATAAGTTGTTACGATGTAGATATTAAAGTTGTCAATTTGAAGGTAGTGGCGAATTTTATTGTGTGCCTCTATTAATTGACAAAATCAAGTTGTAGGCTTATGTCAATGTCGAATTATTGTTGTTGTTGTTGCATTCATACTGTTGTCACATGCATAGCATAAAAGTTTGGAGCTTATGCTCTGTAAGTTGGCCTGGACTTGAAAAAGATTAAAGTTGAAGGCTTATTCCTTGTTGATGCCTCTATAATTGGCAATATTAAGTTGGGAGCTTATGCTCTGTTGGTACCACATGCATGTGCATCATAACGAGTCGCATTCCAAGTTGCATTTTGAGTTGTTGTGATGATAAAGTAATCACTATATTATGTTGGTGATTTTGTTGTGATAAAGGCTGTTTAAAAGTTATGAAGCGGTGATTTTGCATGAACTGATTCTAATATATTATTTATCATACATCCGATTATATTATTCGATATCTCACCCTACTGTTTGAATGTTACCCCTATGTGATAACGTGCAGGTAATCCAGAATGAAGACTGTCTATCTTCATTAGCTCGAGTCGGTGTCGTCGCTCTAATACGTAACACTTGGGGGGATGAACGCTTGTCTCTTTATTAATGTTGTTGCTTCAGTTGTTGCATTTTAAATTGATTTCATTAAGTACTTTGTTATTTCGAAGTTGTTTTCAGTTCAACAAAGATGTTACGTCATGAAGTTGAAAATTGTGATTCCACTGCTTGATTTAAAAGTTGTTTATTTTGAATACTAAATTATGTTGTTATCGGTTCATCCGAATTTAAGTGTTATGTATCTGTTTTACATGTGATTAAATGCAGTTATTTTTAAGAAGTAAATGTAGCATCCTGTTTATATGTTGAAAATTTGAAACTCTGGTTTTAATAATATTCGTCGGGTATACTGGGGTGTTACACTAGGCCACTTTAAGATAACATCAGAGTGTTCTACACACAGATTTTTTAAGTGCAGATAAGGATATAGCAATCAGATTAGCTCAAATATCAGAGTTCCCATAAGATATTTCAAATGTTTGGGTTATATTCGGGAAACAATATATATATATATAATATATATAAATCGTTACTCTTTTTCTTCTTATTTATCATCAATAAAAAAGAATGTATATTAAACGTTAAGGATGGACAAAGAACTGGAAAGATAAAGATATTTCATTGATCATTAAAAAGAGTACATCAGTGAGAAATATATAAAACATGAAGAACTAAGATGACAACACCAACAATAAAACAATAGAAAACTTATCCAAGGTAATGAATCATTTCACATTCTTCCTCTGCTAGGGCATCGTCATGCATATCCCTTCTAACTTGATCAAATATCCTAACCCTTATAAAAATCTCAGAAAGAACTCTACCATATGGAATAAGAAAGGACATTTCTCCTCTAGAGGCAGAAATTGTCACCTTGAGGTAGTTAAAGATAGTAGAGGGAAGGTCAATGGAAACATTATGTAGTAGGAAATATAGGAAATATTTTTCCTCGTAAGTCAGGGATTCCAATCCTTGCTCTCTGAAACGTAGGTTGGCCATCAAAATTTGATTCCAAACTTTAGCCTCCGGGCGGAGAGTTGCTAGAAAGTTGAGCATATCAAAATTGTAATAGATGTCGTAGATCAAAGATTTATAAAAGGTATTGTTGAACTTGTAGTGTTTGATAGTTGACCCTCTCTTATTGCAACCTATTGCAGCAGCAATGGATGAAGGAGTGATCATTATAGGAAATCCAAAAACAAAAGAACGTATTTCCATTTCATTATGCCCAATGGATGCATAAACCTAAAATTCTTTTACAGGATTTGGTAGATGAGACCATTCATCATATTAAAATAGTTTACCCATTTTTGTTTAAGAATTGTTTTCAGCAGATAAAATCTATGTTCTTTTAACTCAGAGAAGTTTATCGTGTTTTCATTAATCACAAAGAGAAGTTCTTCATCATCCAGAAACGTTTGACAGGCATTTTGAAAGAGTGAGAGAGACATTGAAAAAGGAGTGAAATGAAGTGAAAGTGAAGGACTGCGAGGACGAGAGAAGAGTTTAAATATGAAAGAAGAGATGAGTGAAATACATTCAAAAATATTTAGTTTAGATAACAAATGAATGAAATTAAGTCTGTCTTTTGAAAACCTCAAAAATTAATAATAGTAACACGCTATCAATTAATGACTTAGGAGAGATAAAGGATCATGATTTTCTTCTGTTCCCATGACATAGAGCAACCCAAAAGTCTAATAAAATTTTTTGATATATGTATGTGTGAAAATTGTCATACATTAGAGTCTCAAACAATTTATGTGTGACTTTTGCTTTTCCTCATATTTTATCAAATTAGAATCAGACTACGATCACTTCTGAGTAAATAAAAACTTTTGTCTCTAGAAGAATAACACTTCAGATTTCATTTCCCATAGTCTTATATTACATCATCAGAGGCAAAAATAAATTTCTCATTCTGGACACAATTCCATGTTAAGGTTTTTCAAGATAAAAAAGAATTTGTCCTCAGCAAGGGATTTTGTAAAAACATCAGCCCATTGATGGTCTGTGTAAAAAAATTTTAGATTTAAAATACCCTTCTGAACATAATCTCTTATAAAATAATGTTTGATTTCAATATTTTTTCCCTTGAGTGTAATATAGGAATTTTAGACAAAAAAATAGCTGAAGTGTTATCATACAGAATAGGAATGTTACCTTCTTTAATCTGATAGTATTCCAGCTGACTTTCATCCATAATACTTGTGTACTACTTCCAGAGGCTACAATAAATTCAGGTTCTACCATTGAAAGAGCTATTGTTGATTGCCTCTTACTGAACCATAAAATTAGATTTTTACCCAGAAACTGACAGCTTCCACTAGTGCTTTTCCTTTCAAGTTAGTCTCCAGCATAATCAACATCACAATAACCTACTAACTTATATTCTTTTGATTTTCTATATATCAAACCAAGATTAGTAGTATCTTTCAAATATCTAAAGATTCTTTTAACAATTGTTAAACAAGACTCTTTAAGATCTAATTGGAATATAGCACATAAGCACACACTGTATAAATGCTAGGTTTAGAAGCAGTCAAATACATAAGAGAGCCAATCATACATTTGTATAGCTTATGTTCGACCTTCTTACATGCTTCATCCTTCTCGAGAATACACGTTGGAAGCATAGGAGTCTTAGCAATCTTACATTCTGATAGATCAAACTTCTTCAGAATATCCTTCATGTACTTGCTTTGATGAATGTGGGTTCCTTTTGGACTTTGGTTGATCTGAATTCTTGAAAAGAACTTAAGCCTGTTAGACGCTAGGCTTAAGGATCTAGAGGGGGGTGAATAGATGCCTCAGAATTTTTCGGACTTATCTCAAACTTAGGCGAAAGCGTTTCGGGATCGACTCGCGTCTATTCCGAACCACTATTGAAAGAATTGGATGTGATTAAACCACAAAATAGTTAAGAGTTAACGATGAAAAGACCGCTTAGAGAGTCAATCAGTTAGGCTAATGTAAATCGTTTAACTACTTGCTTGATTAACTTTGTTTGCAATGAATTGATAATGGTTGAAGCAATATATCAAACACTTGGTAATAATGTCCAAATTGATTATGATTCAATGTGTGGTGACTTGTGATGTTTATGCAGAATCTTACCACACAAGTTTAACACTTGAACCTTTGATCAATATACAATTATGACCAGAATTAAGCGAAACGTAAATGAAAAGATAAAAGCGATAAGAACACGATATTTGTTCAGGCAGTTCGTCGATCGTCCTCGCTACGACTACATTTGCCCCCAATTTCAAACGGGAATTGGGATGTCTTTCATTATGATTGAAAACAGTTTATACAAAGAAGATAACAAAGCGATAACGATAAACCGAATATGTTGATCCTTTCAATCTTCTTCCCCTTGATCTTGAGCCAGATCAAGTATCTTCCAAGAGCTTCACTTTGATTCCCTTTCTGCAGTGTATTGAATTGCTTGAACCCTTGTTCTTCAATCTTCACACTCAGCTGAATCTTTGATAAAGCATCTTGATAAAAAACCCCAAAAATTCACCAATCTTGGAGGACAAAATCCGCAGATTTTATTCACCAAAAACCCCACAAATCTTCACCCACTAGGAATCTTCAATTTCGTTCCATGGATGTTATCGATCTTGATCGCAAACCCTCAACGCAAAAATGATTGTGTGTAGTTGTGTTGGAGTTGAGAAGAAGATCGAAGATGAGAAGCCTTTGTGTATCTTTCAGTTGTTGGTGTTGAAAATGAATAATTAACATAAAAGGATATATAAAGGAGCTGATATGTTGGTGCAGAGCAAACATACAATTTGGCAATTTTTGAGGAGATAGGTTGACCTCCTTGATTGCTTAGGTCGACCTAAATGGACTATATTGAGCCAATTTGTAATTGTTGCCAGTTGGGTCGACCTGTTGGGAGCCTAGGTCGACCTAAAATCAGTTAAAACACATTCTTGAGACTTTGCTTCAGTTTAGGTCGACCTAGGAGCGTGGGTGAGTCGACCTAACAGAGACATGCTGTTTTTGCTTCACTTTGAGTCGACCTGGTCATGAGCTAGGTCGACCTAACAGAGACATGCTGTTTTTGCTTCACTTTGAGTCGACCTGATGATGAGCTAGGTCGACCTAACAAATGCAAAGATAGCCAAAACTTGTTTTTCCTTGAGTCATTCACTTTTGCTTTTGCATTTGTTCACTTATGGTGTTTGTCATGAATCAAAAACTCCTTGGTGAGTGTAAGCTTGTACTTACAAACTCCCCCTTTTTGATGATGGCAAACATTTGATTGAATGACGAAAGCTCCCCCGTACTCTCAACTCATATCTTGTATGTGTAAGCTCCCCCGTACTAAGCTCCCCCGTACTCTCAACTCATCTCCCCCTTTGACAACATCAAAAGATAGAAAACAGGAGAATAGTAGAAGAGAATAACATAATAATCTAAACAAAACTATGTCTTACATAACATAATAGTAGAGCAGTAGAACAGAATATCCAAACATTTTTAAAAGTACACACCAAGCTTAAGTTCAAGTAATAAAAGTAAACAAAAAGACATAGTAGAAGTGAAATGCAATGCAATGATATGAGCTAATGAGATGCAATGCTTGCTAATGTCTGCCCCGTCTTCCTCGTCCTCTTTGGAAACCTTGAGGTCGATCCTCTTCAACTTGTTCCAGCAGGTCATGGACGGTTGTGTTGAGAATGTTGAAGCGTTGGCTCAGACTAGCGTGCCGATTGGTTGTTTTTTCTTCAAAACGGTTCTATCGTGCAATCATGTTGGAGGAAAAGGTTTCAAAATCGCTTTTGTGCTCTTGAGCCAAGCGATGAAGATTTTCATATTGGAGTTGTTGTTCAGTATAGCCCTCTTGTTGAATCTGTTGCATATTCTGAATTTGGAGCTGTTGTGCTTCAAAGTGTTGTTGTTGACGAAGTTGCATGTTCTCTAGCATAGCAATGATGTTGGATTGATCCGGCTGAGGTGGGGCTGTGTATCCCCAAGGGATTTCCTCCTCTTGAGGAGGAACATATTGCCAATTTGAATCCCTATCATGAGGAACATCTTCCATGATGTGATCATCATCATTTGGCATGTCAGTATCACGGTCTTCCTCTTCAGGACCTCCAAGGTGACCAAATTCTGCAGGATCATCATAATGATTTCGGAGATGACCCAATTTAAGAGCCTAGGATCCCTCTTCAAGTGCCCTGCTGTAATTGTTTCATTTGGTTTGTCCATAACGGAAGGGTCTTTGAGAATTGATCTCATATAGGCCAAGTGATCATAGTTAGCCGGAACCTCACTGTCTTCTATACAGAGTTCATCTCTCACAAGTGTAAGGCCAAAGATGCTGACCCAAACCCTTTTGTCAACAAGGTGCCTCGAGACCCCATTTTAAACCTGAAGCAACAACCTTCCCCCTTTTGTAACCCAGCATAGAAAGCCCTAACGGTATTCTCACAGTAAGGAGTGTCACATTCCAATAGTGGATGGATATTTTGATGCCTAATCAAATTAGTAACTTCAGGTATATGCATACGGTCGGCTACCTTATGGTTATAAATATATTGCTTGATAATTTTCTGCTTCATCTGCCATTTTTCAAAATTGTCTCTACAATCGGAATGAACGAGAGCTAGAGCACTTACTGGTTGAGAGGATGATCTGGATGCAATTTCCTTCCCTTTTCTGGATTTTGGGGCCATGAGAGGATGATTGGTGTGAAAGTGATGAGAATTGGAGGAGTTTGATCTTGGAGGATTAGGTTTAGCCGTAGACAAAGCGTTTGGGAATGAACAAGAATGAAAAATGTATGCATATGTATGTAAAGGAGTGGGTCGGGTCGACCTAAAGACCCAATTTTGACATTTATGTCTCAGTAGGTCGACCTAAACTAAGGCTGCGTCGACCTAGCAGAAGCAAGAAAAAAAAACTTCAGAGTAGGTCGACCTAAAACATGGGTAGGTCGACGTAGCTGGAAGTTGTTTTGTTAATTTTAAAAAATGCTTCAACATGTCGACTCAGATGCATAGGAGGTCGACCTAAAATGCTTAAAATGCTTGAAATTGCAATGGAGAGACTTATGAATGTTAGATGTATGCTTATTCTACTATTTGGATGCCCAAACATGATCTATTATGAGTAATGATGAACAACATATACATGTAAATGAGATATGTGGAGAAGCATACATGAAGTCACTATAAACATGTTAATTGATAGCATATTATAGCATCACTAATATTTTTGGAAGTGAACAACAAACATGTTACCATTTTCTCAACTTGCAGATATCTTGTCATCTTTGTCAATGTAGCACGATCCTTGATTGATTTCGTACTACCTTCATGCTAAGAGAAGTGTTAGCTTGAACATAATCAAAGTATAGAGTTAAAAATAATTAAATAAACAAGAGAAGGAGCATGCTTAGCTCAAATTAGAGATATCTAATATCCCTAAATCTCTTCGAATGTTGAAGAACGGCTCGGTTGCAAGAGGTTTGGTAAAGATATCAGCTAGTTGTTTCTTGCTTTCTACATGTTCAAATATTACTTCTCCTTTTTCTACATGATCTCTTAGGAAGTGATGCCTTATTTCGATATGCTTGGTTCGTGAGTGTGTCGCGGGGAAAAATCGTATCGTTTTGTGGGATGAGACACCTGATGCCTTCTTTGGGCTCGAGTGCTCAAGAAAAATATTTTTCTTTGTTTTTGTCACGACCAAACTTTTTATTATTTCTAAAGTAGGAAAAGGAAAAAAGCTGCAATAACCTTAAAAGTGGGGGAGAGATCTTTGGGTAAGAGGGTTGGTTATACGAAGGGAAGGTATTAGCACCCAACGTATCTATAGTACTCTATAGGCTTCTTTGTTATGTCCATTTCATTCTATGCTATTGGGGTTCTGTTGTGAGATAGGTGGGAAACTAAGGTGTTTGTTTGATTATGCTCGCAAAGATCATCGCAATCTTCTGCATACATATCCCTTAGAGGGAATCAGAGCATCTGTAGCTCGGGGTCTACGGGTGCTAAGGTTTGAGTGGTTTGAGGGAGAAGTTTTGCTCGCCAAGGAATAAGACCTTGTGCCTACGTATTCTCAAAGGGGTGTTGAGAAAGTCAGAGCAATCGTAGTTCCCACTTATGCTAGTGGAAGCAAAGGATAAGAGACAAATGTCATCTAAATGTTCGATGTATCTAATCTATATCATCACATACATCTGTTTGATTTTTGTTTGAAAATCTTTTCATTATAAGCCCTGGGCCATGCCACTTATGGTGCTTAGAATGATAAAGATGCTTTTTAGCCAGCCTTGTGGCAAAAACTTTCAATGAAGTCAGCCTTGTGACAAAAAGTTTTGATTAATCAGCCAGACTTGTGGCAAAAGTTTCAATGAAGTCAGCCTTGTGACAAAAGCTTTGATTAATCAGCCATTATGGTGGCAAAAAGGTTTGATTGATTAGCCCGCCTTGTGGCAAAAAAGTTAAGTTGATTGATTGATTGATAGATTGTTTGTGATGATATAGAAGAGATACTCCTATCATAGAGATGATAAATGTCTAATCTCCTAGGGTTTTTGTTTTGGATATTGGGGATGCTTATAAGAAGCCCGTGGGTCCTTGTACGAAGCCCAAGAGGAGGCTATTTGAGGGTCCTTGCATTGTAAGCCCAAGAGGAGGCTATGGGAGGGACTACCGAGGGTCCTTGCATTGTAAGCCCAAGAGGAGGCTATGGGAGGGACTACCGAGGGTCCTTGCATTGTAAGCCCAAGAGGAGGCTATGGGAGGGACAAATCGTTTGTACGAAGCCCAAGAGGAGGCATGGTATAGTTGGTTTGAGCTCTTAGAGCGATTTCACCGGGAAACCATACTCTATGTCCTAACCTAAACTAGGGAGATTCTTTGCACGAAGCCCAATAGGAGGCTATGGGGAACCTAGTGTTGTACTAAGTTGAACAAGCATATATAACATGAACAAACACATGAACAAGTATGAACAAACATGGACAGACATGAACAAGTATGAACAATTACATATATATGTCAAGGTGTGTGTATACAATGGAGTTTATGAAGGAAATATACCTGTAAGCATGATCCGTTTGTATGCACGGGGGCTCGGGACTTATACTCGGGGAGAGGCCCATTGAGTGTATTCATGGCTATGTAAACAAATATTTACAAGAGGGGATTGGGACTTATACCTACATGGAGGCCCATGGTATTTTTGGGAAGATTTAAAGAAAACCTTCATTTTTGATTTGTTATTCGAGGTTAAAAATCAAATTGATCGAGGTATGTACAAAAAGGCGTATGTACAATGAAATACCTAATTTCATGTAAGGGAATGGGACTTATACCTATGTGGAGGCCCATGTTTTATTTTATAAAACATGGTTGATTATTTTGTTAAAAGACGCAAGGTTTCGTCGTTTGAAAATAGTTTGAAAGTTTTGTTTTGAAAGAAGTTTTCTGTTTAAAGAAAAACTGTACAAAGAAAAGGAAAGGGACTTATACTCTCTAATATTCGAGAGGCCCATTGTTTTGAAAATCAATTGATCAATCCAAAAAGATTTAATCAATAGTTTCTTTTGAAAAGAAAACCAAAAAGAAAAGGTTTATTTGTTTTGAAAAACCGTGATCGCCTGTTTTAAAACGGTTTGAAATTTGAAAGAAATCAACTTAATTTAAACAAAGACAAATCTTATGTTTAACTAAGACCTAAATGATTAGGGTTTGATCACAAAAAATATTTACAAGTGATTAGGTTAAAAAATCAAATGAAAAATAATATTTTAAAGTATTAAAAACACTTAAAAACATGTCATTTTTGACCTAATAAAAAACACATTAAATAAACATTTTTTTTGTGATTTTTTTGACATTCATAAAATACATATATTAAATGATAAGTGTGCAAAAAATGAAGTAAAAATGAATTGATTTGATTGGTTAATTAATTAGTTAAAGTTGTAAAGAAAATGATGAAAATAAGTGTCAAAAAATTGGGTTTTAGTCCTTCCAGGGTTTGAACCCACGCCCTGAGGTTAGTGACACACGTTCCATTCAATATATTGAAAAACAAACATTTGGAATTTATGAACAAAAAATGGCGCCAAGAACACATCCCTATTCTGATTTTGAATTTTTCTGAAACTGAACCAATTTGATCAAGTGAATAGCCTATCTTGCTCGATTTTTCACAAGGAACATGATGGTATCCTCATAATTCATTTATTTCTTCTCTAAGATCATCAATTTTCTGGAAATCGTGAAGAACCCTAATTCTATGATTCAATCTGAAATCGTGTATGTGCAAGTTATGATGCAATTGATTGAGGGTTAATGATCCATATGTATGCAGAAACATGATGGTAAACCAGTTTTTCATTTATGATGCATGAATGATGGAGTTTAAAGTTCAAAGCACTTACCTCAAAAACTTGCAAAACTGGAAATTGAAATCGTGCCTGGAGGTGTTACAGATGTTGCTTCTTGATCTGGACAGCTTCAATGGACCTTATGGAAGGTGTTTGAATGCTTGGAATGATCTGAAAACTCCTGGATCAAAGTGTGGAACCTGATCTGCAGTAGGAGCAAGTGAGGATCGAATTTGATGATGGGGATGTTTCAGATTGTTGGTGAGTGTTTGGATAGTTCATATGTGACATATATGAGGTGTTGGAAGTGTTAGTTTGGACATATATGAGCTTGAGTGAAATTTGGCATGATAAGGCTCAATATGTGTTCATATGGAAGTGAGGTAGTGATTTTGAGATTTAGGGTGTTTTGGGGTGTGTGAGGGGATCAAACATATCCCATATGATGTTTATGAGTTGTTGGAACCACCATCTTGGCCAGAACTTCAATGGTTTAGAGGTTGAGATTTCTACCTCTTTGAAAACTATGAAACTTGCAATTCAAGAAAGAAGAAGAAAACATATGATTATGAGGTTTTGGTGTGAGTTTGAAGAGTGGAAATGATCTCTATTTATAGGCCAAGAGTTCTGAACTCAGACCTTTGCAAGTTGATCAAGGAGTGATGATTTGGCTTAAGAGATAAAATGGAATCTTTTACATTTAATGCAAAATGGTTAAAGTGACTTAACCATGGTTATTCTTCCAAGCTTCTTATCCTCTTCCATTCTGATCTTCAAATCAGAAAATATCTTTCAATTATTGCTTTGATGTGTCATTACTTGCATTAGAGGCCATATAGCATTGAAACTTAGTGAAAAATGGTGAAAATTCAAGCATAATGGTCACTAATGTCAAAATTCAAAACCATAGCTATGCTCCATATTTTTTCATGCTCTTGGACATTTTTGAAAGCTCATGTTATGTACTTCAAATCCCTAGTTGAAAGTTTCTTCAAGACCTTTAAGGAAATGGGTGAAAAAGATCCATGAACTTTGAAGAAAGTGAGATTTTAAGTGAAATTTTCAAAAGATACCAACTTTGAAGCTCCATATCTCTTAAATGGTTGATCTTTTGGAAAATCATTTTATGTGACAAAGTTGTTTATTGGATCAAAATCTACAACTTTCATGTTGGAAGTTTTTTTCAGTTTGTAGGTGAAATTTTGAGAAATTCCCTTCCAAAGTTTGGAAAAAACCATTGAAAAACACTTAGAATTTTTCTGAGTATGGAAAGTCAAACTTTTGACTTTTTGATTCTTGATTGATTTTCTTGATTTTCCTTGATCAAATGACTTCATATATCATATATTGATGATTTGAAACTTCAAAAGTCATGGTTGACCAAAATTTCCAAAAGTCAATGGTGATCTTGTACAGTTGACTTTTTCAAACGAATCGCGTTTCTAGAGATTTCAACTGAACCAAGCTATCCTCACCAAATGAATGGTATGAATGGATCATGTTGAGTTATTGGAGGACCTTGAGCCATGGTTTAAGTTGTGGCACCATGTTCTGATTAAAAAGTCAGTGGTTCAGGTGAATTAGGTCAAAAACCCTAATTGTCGACCTGATGAAATTGATGACTGTGGATCTTGAATTGAGATGTAATTTCCATTGGATATTGTCATAAGGATTATTTGAAGATGATTGAAACCTTTGAGTGATCCCCTGGGGCTTTTTAGGGTTTCCCAAATGTGATCCCTGATTTTAGTCCCTGAAAGTTCAAAAACCCTAATCTGATGATTTGAAATTTCACTGTTGATCAGTCCCTGTGTTGGGGATGTCTTAAGTCAATAGATTAGGTCAAAATGATGTACTTGGGGTCTTGAGGCCATGTCCCAGGTCATTAGGTCAAATCCTGAGTAAAAATTAGGAGTATGTTATCTTCAGTCAAAACCCTAATCTGGTTGATTCAAAGTCCCTGAGCTTGTTGAAATGAATCTTTGAGGACCAAATGTTGACTGTTGATGAAGATGGTTCTTTTGAGATGAAGGGAGAATAAAACCCTAATTGTTACTTGTACTGATGAGTGATTTCTTGTTTAAATCCTGCTGAGCACAAGTAGCAAACACAAGCTATGCAATTTGTCAGAGATGCAAATGATGCATATGCAGATGATATGAGGTGGTATCTTAGGTCAAAAATTGGGGTATAACAGAGTGTAGAACAGGATTTTTGCTTAAGTTTATGGCGCTTGTGTTGTCGCACATGATAGGTATTCGATCAAGCTTAATACCAAAGTCAATGAGTTGCTGCTTGAGCCCTAGTATCTGAGCACAACAGCTTCCGGCAGCTACATATTCTGCCTCAGCTGTAGATAATGCAACTGATACTTGTTTCTTGCTGTGCCAACTTATCAATGAATTTGAGAATAGATGACATGTCCCACTGGTGCTCTTTCTGTCATATTTGCATCCAGCAAAGTCGGAGTCGGAGTATCCCACCAAATAGCATTCACTTCCCTTAGGATACCATAGGCCATATGTAGTAGTTCCACGGAGATATCGTAGAATTCGTTTTACAGCTTTTAGGTGTGATTCCTTTGGGCATGATTGGTATCTTGCGCACATGCATACACTAAATATAATGTCCGGTCTTGAAGCTGTGAGGTACAATAGTGAGCCTATCATACCTCGGTACAATGTTACATCAACTTCTTTACCCTTTTCATCCTTGTCTAGGTTGCCATTGGTTGCCATAGGTGTGTCAATTTCCTTTGCCTCACTCATTCCAAATCTCTTAAGCAGCTCCATGCAATACTTGGTTTGACTAACGAAGGTTCCTTGACTAAGTTGCTTGATTTGTAGACCAAGGAAGAAGTTCAATTCTCCCATGAGGCTCATCTCAAATTCACTCTGCATAAGCTTAGAAAATTCCTTGACAAGTTTTGCATTAGTCGACCCAAATTTAATATCATCTACATAAACTTGAACCAAAAGTATATCTTTATCTTTTATTTTAATGAAGAGAGTAGTGTCAGCTTTACCCCTAAAGTATCCTTGACTAAGTAGAAATTTGCTTAAACGTTCATACCAAGCCCTAGGAGCTTGTTTATGACTTTTGCTTTGATTCTTCTCTTTCTCCTTCTTAAGGTATGGACAATCCGGTTTGTAGTGACCAACTTTACCACAATTGAAACAAGGACCTTTGGATTCTCCTTTGTTATTCTCATCTTGTTTGTACTTGTTGAATTGCTTCCTATAGTTGATCAAGCTTTTGTCGGAGTGTTTTGCTCCATTTTTCTTTATGTATTTGTTGTACCTTCGCACAAACAGTCCCATTTCCTCATCATCCGAGTCTTCCTCATCACTAGAATCACTATCCTCTTGCTCTTGCTTTGAGGTCTTGGAGCTTGAAGCCTTTAGAGCTATTGACTTCTTCTCTACCTCTTTCTCCATGTTCTTTTCTTTCTTTGCCCTTTTCTCATGCATGTCAAGCCATTTAAGATGTTGCTCATGTTCTTCAAGTTTACCAAAGAGAGTGGTGATGTCTAAGGTATTTAGATCATTTGCTTTCTTTATGGCTGTAACCTTGGGTTGCCATTCCCTGTTTAAACACCTTAAGATTTTGTTAGTAGCAATAGCATTGGAAACAGGTCTATCAAGAGAGTTCAAACGATTTTTAAGATGCACGAATCTCTTTTGCATGTTTTTGATGGATTCACCATCTTGCATGTGAAAGAGTTCGAACTCTTGAGTTAACGTATTGATTCTAGCTAGTTTGACATCATCCGTGCCCTCATGGGCAACTTGCAATGTGTCCCACATAGCTTTAGCGGATCTACAATGGGAAACACGATAGTATTCATCAACTCCTAGAGCTGATATTAGAATGTTTCTCGCTTTCCAATCGTATCCATATCTCTTTTCATATTCAGCATCCCAAGTATTTTCTGGATTAGGGACAACAACACCAGCTGCATTTGTCATGGTAATTTGAAAGGGACCATTAACAATTGATGTCCAAATGTTCCTATCAATTGCATTGATATGAACGCACATACAATCCTTCCAATAGCCATAGTTTTCACCGTTGAAAACTGGAACTCTATTGTGAGCCCCTTTAGGTCCGGAAGCCATCTTTCCAATAAGTGTTTCACGTAGCACGGAATAAACCAGAGCTCTTGATGCCACTTGTTAGACGCTAGGCTTAAGGATCTAGAGGGGGGGTGAATAGATGCCTCAGAATTTTTCGCACTTATCTCAAACTTAGGCGAACGCGTTTCGGGATCGACTCGCGTCTATTCCGAACCACTATTGAAAGAATCGGATGTGATTAAACCACGAAATAGTTAAGAGTTAACGATGAAAAGACCGCTTAGAGAGTCAATCAGTTAGGCTAATGTAAATCGTTTAACTACTTGCTTGATTAACTTTGTTTGCAATGAATTGATAATGGTTGAAGCAATATATCAAACACTTGGTAATAATGTCCAAATTGATTATGATTCAATGTGTGGTGACTTGTGATGTTTATGCAGAATCTTATCACACAAGTTTAACACTTGAACCTTTGATCAAATTGCAATTATGACCAGAATTAAGCGAAACGTAAATGAAAAGATAAAAGCGATAAGAACACGATATTTGTTCAGGCAGTTCGTCGATCGTCCTCGCTACGACTATATCTGCCCCCAATTCTAAACGTGAATTGGGATGTCTTTCATTATGATTGAAAACAGTTTATACAAAGAAGATAACAAAGCGATAATGATAAATCGAATATGTTGATCCTTTGAATCTTCTTCCCCTTGATCTTGAGCCAGATCAAGTATCTTCCAAGAGCTTCACTTTGATTCCCTTTCTGCAGTGTATTGAATTGCTTGAACCCTTGTTCTTCAATCTTCACACTCAGCTGAATCTTTGATAAAGCCTCTTGATAAAAACCCCTAAAAATTCACCAATCTTGGAGGACAAATGCGCAGATTTTATTCTCCAAAAACCCCACAAATCTTCATCCACTAGGAATCTTCAATTCCGTTCCATGGACTTATCGATCTTGATCGCAAACCCTCAACGCAAAAATGATTGTGTGTAGTTGTGTTGGAGTTGAGAAGAAGATCGAAGATGAGAAGCCTTTGTGTATCTTTTAGTTGTTGGTGTTGAAAATGAATAATTAACATAAAAGGATATATAAAGGAGCTGATATGTTGGTGCAGAGCAAACATACAATTTGGCAATTTTTGAGGAGATAGGTTGACCTCCTTGATTGCTTAGGTCGACCTAAATGGACTATATTGAGCCAATTTGTAATTGTTGCCAGTTGGGTCGACCTGTTGGGAGCCTAGGTCGACCTAAAATCAGTTAAAACACATTCTTGAGACTTTGCTTCAGTTTAGGTCGACCTAGGAGCGTGGGTGAGTCGACCTAATAGAGACATGCTGTTTTTGCTTCACTTTGAGTCGACCTGATCATGAGCTAGGTCGACCTAATAGAGACATGCTGTTTTTGCTTCACTTTGAGTCGACCTGATGATGAGCTAGGTCGACCTAACAAATGCAAAGATAGCCAAAACTTGTTTTTCCTTGAGTCATTCACTTTTGCTTTTGCATTTGTTCACTCATGGTGTTTGTCATGAATCAAAAACTCCTTGGTGAGTGTAAGCTTGTACTTACAAAGCCCATACATCAGACTCATTTCAAACTTTTCCTTCATAGACTTAGAAAACTCCTCATAAAGGGAGGCATTAGCAAGTCCAAAAATAATATCATCCATGTAGATTTGAACAACAAGGATACCATTTTTTAATGTTTTGCAGAATAGACTTGTGTCAACCATTCCTCTTGTAAAATTATTTTTCAAAAAAAATTGTTTAGTCTTTCATACCATGCATTGGGGGCTTTTTTCAGACTGTACAATGATTTCTTTAGTTTGTAATTATACTTTGGATATTTTATTATTTTCAAAACCAAGAGGTTGATGAACATACACTTTTGTTATGTAGCCATTCAAAAATTCACTCTTGACATCCATCTGATATAAAAATATATTTTGATTAACAACAAATAAAATAAGAAGACAGATAGATTCTAACTTGGCCACTGGTGCAAAGGTTTCAGTATAGTCAATTTCTTTTTGCTGACTATAGCCTTATCCAACCAGTATGGCTTTGTTTCTTACCACATCTCCTTGCTCGTTCAGCTTGTTTATGAATTCCCATTTAGTTCCGATAATTTGTTTTCCTTTGGGTCTTGGTACAAGATTTAATACATTGTTTATGTAGAATTGATTCAGTGATTCATGCATGTTCATAATCCACTTTGAGTTGAGAAGAGATTCATTAATAAATGTTGGTTCTATGACAGACACCAGACCCAGAAGAGTTTGTTCATCTTGTCTGAATGAAGATCTAGTTTTGACAAGCTCAATTTTATCCCCTAGAGTCAATTCCTCAGGATGTGGGATTTGTTGCTTGTGCTTTCTTAGATGTGATGGAGTGTTGGTTGCTTCTGGTTGAGCGCGTCCAGAGTTCTTAACCTTAGAGTATTTATCTTAGGAATCTTTATCTTTAGAGTCTGAACATGAGATTTCAAGATCTGCAAATTTTTCATTTAGCTTTGACTTTTCAGGGTCAAGCTTATCATCTAACTTAACATGAATTAATTTTTCAACAATTCGTGTTTCAGTGTTGTACACTTTATAACCTTCCGAGCGTTCCAAGTATCTTAACATGATACAATTATGTGCCTTAAAACCAAACTTATTAAGAGATTCTTCTATGTTGAGCATAAATCATATGCACACAAAAGGATGAAAATAAGAAATGTTGGGCTTTTTATTCTTCCATAATTCATATGGAGTCTTACTCAGAATTGGTCTAATCTATATTATGTTATGGATATAATAGGTTGTGTTAACTGCCTCTACCCAAAATTGCTTTTCCATAGTAGTCTCATTGATCATGGTTCTGGCCATTTCTGGTAGAGTAAGATTTTTCCTTTCTACAACTCTATTCCGTTGAGGAGTTATAGGGCAAGAGAAATCATGAAGAATGTCATTTTCATCAAAAAGTTTTTTAAAATCTTTATTTTCAAATTCTCCACCATGATCACTTCTGACTTTGATAATTTTAAATTAATTTTCATTTTGCACTTGGAAGCTGAAGGTAGCAAATACATATGTGACTCATCCTTGTGTCTCAACAATTTCACCCATGTCCATCTGCTATAGTCATCAATGATGACTAATCCATACTTCTTACAAGTGACAATGGTTGTTTTCACATGCCCAAAAAGGTTAATGTGTAAGATCTCTAGAGGTCTAGAGGTAGAAACAACATTTTTTTCTTTGAAAGAGGTTTTTGAAAACTTGTCTTTCTGACATGCTTCACAAAGAGCGTATGAAGCAAACTTCATATTTGAAGACCTCTAACAAGATTCAGCTTGTTTTGCTTTGAGATTTTCTCATGCTAACATGGCTTAACCTCCTGTGCGAGGTCCATTGCTCTTCATTTACAAATAGAAGACATTTAACATTTTGACTCTTTAAATCAGAAAGATTGATTTTATAAATGTTTTTTTCTTTTGCGTCTGAATAGTAGAGATCCATCCTTCTTAGTGGCAGCTTTACATGACTCTTGATTGAAGATAATATCATAAACAATGTCACTTAATTGACTTTTGGACCAGAGGTTATGCATTAATCCTTCAACTAATAAAACATTAGAAATATAAGGTAGAGAATTGTTACCAAAAGTTTCGGAGCTAATGATTTTTCCTTTCTGATCTCCTCTAAATCCTACAAAACCTCCAGGCAGGCTTAAGTTCCATGTCCTAGAACATATGCCTTCTTCCCGTCATATGTCGAGAGCGTCCTGAGTCCACGTATCATGACTGGTGTAGTGACTTGTCTACTAAGGACATCTACAACATATATCATCTTATCTTTAGGTACCCATATCTTTTGGGTCCTTTAAGGTTAGTTTTCTCAGAGGTTTTATCAAACGAGGGTCTTTGTGCATAATTTGTGCCATGTGTGTGACCATAGATGAAGTGAGAGTATAGGGGTCTAGGAATAATCGTCATATCATCTTCATCTTTTGGATAATACATTTCACCTCTTGGTTTAGTATACTTCATGCCTTTTCTTCCATTCCCACTAACACCACAGATCACTGAAGCCATCTTTCTTTTGTCTATGTGTTTGGCCAAAAAAACTGAAAATAAGTTTCATACTTCTTTGAAGTACATTCTGAATTCATAGGAGCATTAATAAAGGCTTCTTTTTCTAAAACATCACTTTTACTCCTAAGATAAGATTTTTCTTTTTCAAAAAAACTTATTTTTTCTTTTAAAATAATATTTTCTTTTATTAGCTCACTATGTGCTTCAGAACGAGTTACAATTATATTTTTCAAAGACTTGCATCTTATTTGAAGATTTTGATTCTTTTCAAGAAATTCAGATAGGGAAGTTTCAAGTTCAGAGCGAGATAAAAAATAAAACACCTCGTTTGAGTCTGATTTTGGTTTTGACTCAGAGTTGCTTGCTTCTTCCTTTTCCATCAATGCTATGTTCGCTTGCTTTTCTTCTTATTCATCTTCTGAGGAGTCAGAGTCATCCCATGTTGCCATGAGACCTTTCTTCTTATCTTTGAAGTACTTATTATTTGGTCTGTCTTTGTTGAGTTGGGGATACTCGTTTTTGAAATGGCTAGGTTATTTGTATTCGAAGCAAGTAACCTCTTTCTCAGCTCCATACTTCTGCCCAAATGCTGACTCAAAACAACCATCAGATCTTCTGTAGCTTCTGAACCTCTTCTTCTAGAGTTGATTAATTCTTTTGGACAACAAAGACATTTCTTCTTTATCATCAAAATCTTCTTCTAAATATTCTTCTTCTTCTTGGAGAGCGTTAGTCATTTCAAACTTGCTTTTGGATTTCAGAGCTACAGATTTTCCGTTCTTTAGAGGCTCATCTTCCTCAAGCTCTATTTCATTACTCCTTAAAGAACTTATGTGTTCTTCAATAGTTATATTGTTGAAATTCTTTAACACCTTTTGTGCAGTCTTGATAGGCCTCCATTTCTTTAGAAGACTTCTGATGATTTTTTTTACATGATCTACAGTAGTGTAGCCTTTGTCTAGGACTTTCAGTCCTCCTACTAGAGTTTGAAACCTTGAGAAGATGGTTTCATACTATTTTATCTTTCATCTTGAAGGATTCATACTTTTGAATCATGGATAAGGCTTTGCTTTTTCTGACTTGCTCATTTCCTTCATGAGTCATCTTGAGGGAATCAAATATAGACTTCGCAAAGTCTCTATTTGTTATCTTTTCAAACTCAATATATAAGATGAAGTTCAACATAACGGTTCTAGATCTGTGATGATTTTTGTTATCCCTTTTCTGTTGATCATTCATAGCACTTCACAGGATGTGTGTAACCATATGTTACCATATGCCATAGATCATCATCAAATCCAAGGAAGAAACTTTCAAGTATATCCTTCCAATAGTCAAACTTTTCACCATCAAAGAATGGTGGTTTAGCAGCAAAATGATTTTTGTCATTGTTGGTATTTATTGGTGATTTTCTGCCATTGTGTTTCAATTTCAAGATCTTTATCTGACACGATTAAGTGTTTGATAATAATCAATACTTGAACCAGAGATCTGATGACAATTGAAGGTTCAATGAAACACAAACTGAAAAATAGAAGAAGGATAAAGAACACAAGATTTTATCTTGGTTCACCGTTAACTAGGCTACCTCCCTCCACCCTACCCATGTGATTTTGCCTTATCAATAAGAACTTAATCCACTAATAAAATACCCTTTGATCATAACCTCAATGACTACCCGTTAAACACTTATCGAGGATTGTAACTAAACCTCTAGTCCCCCAAGTAGTATTAATTAAGCTGGTTAAGTTACAAAGTGTTGTGTTTACAAAAAATTTCTTGAAAATATGATACAAAAAGTTACAATACAATGAGATTTGCAGAGAATGAAAGTTATGAAGTTTTAAATGAAATAACATCTTTATTCTTTGGTTTGATGCTCCACTTTTTAATTCTTTCTCTTAACTTCTTTGAATATGATTTCTGCATTTCACGTTCTTGTTCTTGTTCTCTTAACAGTGGAAGGTGAGGATGGGACGTTTTGCAAAAGTTAGTACTGACAATTGTCCCTTTGTCCTCTTTTTCAAGGTAGTGGAAATAAGGATGATTTGTACTATTTTAATATTCATACACTATCTTCATTCTTAGTAATCCCTTTCAAACAGAGGCTTCAGATAGAATTTGGTGAAGCTTGTTCAGAGTCTAGAGTTACTAACTTTCTTCACTTTTAATCACTTGATCCAAAGGCTTCTGATAGATAGATATGAAGCTTAATAAGAGTAATTCTTCAGTGTTTTGAGAAACACTGAGTCTTGAGATATCAGAGTCAATCTGGATAATCTTCTTTCAGTAGATTACTTCATGCTTTATAGAAGCAAATTTGTCACTATAAACATTTCTTTATTCAACTGTTTTGGGTGCATTTTGATTACCCAGTGTCTAGAGTTGCTTTGCCTAAAATCCAGAACTTCACTTATCCAGAATCCACAACTTGCATACTTAGAGTTTAGAAACTATGAGTAAAATATACACACTTTAAACAAACCAATAGAGTACAAAATTGTTCTTCATACATATGTAATTGTTATCATCAAAACTTCAAGGATTAGTTGACGAACCAAACTTGTTCCAACAAAATGATCTATCTTTTATCCTATAGGATTTATTGAGTCAATTATAGTTAGGTGGATTAGTCATCAATGGGAATTGCCTCTGTCGTTCGTCTGATGGACCACAATATTAGCAGAAGATGCCTACGAAACTCTACAAATTGGTTAATTCCAGAATCATATGCGTGTGATAAGTTAGATAGGCGTGTCACACATGTAGAGTCTATATTTAGGCTATTTGTGTATTGCTTTTATCTATCAAAATAAATGTTATGACTTTTATACGTCATGTTGTATTTACGTATGTTATATTAGATTGTGACTCTCTACTATTATTGTGGATTAGGCTAAACAACCCAAATTTTTAAAAGTCTGTGATGTTTGGGTATCATCGTGTTGTTATAGCATATCCCAAAGATGACTTGTATTGGTGATCAAAATCATTGATACATGATAACACCTGAGTCCTTGTTACACAATCATCTTTGACTTAAAGTTAAAGATCAACCTAGAATTATGTTTCAAAGTGTTGCCTATTTCTTTTACTGTGGTGTCTGTTGTTATTGTAGAAATGGTTAACTATGTAAGTTGTATTTGATCTTTATTTTATTTCAAACACTAGGTAAGAAAATATATTCTTGTGGTGAAAATATTTTAAATCTACGGCAAGTTTGTGATCATAATTTGGGAAAAAGTTTTTAAATAGGAAATTTTTACTCTTAGTTGTTAAATGAGATAGTCATGAATATTGTATTGTGTTTAAAATGAAAAAAACACCCTTATTAGTAAAAATCAGAGTGTTACAGATCTAAGGTTAATAAAAGATCCAAACAATATGAGTTTGTAGTTTATGGTCATGAAGAGTTTCGTTATAAATTATGGGATTTAGTTGACACAAAAATTATAAGAAGTAGTATTGTAATATTTCATGAAGACCAAAATATTGAATATTTTGATAAGCCGAGAAGCCGAAAATCTAATACTAGAACTTACATTAAAGTCGTGCCTAAATTTCCTTGCAGAAAATTTGTTGATGAGTGATCTGCTGTCGCGCGCGGATCAAAAACGAGTTATTTTGAAAAGACCGTAGATAGCGACAAGTGACTCGAGTATTGTTCTCACAAGGATTCTTGTTGATTATCAACCAATGGAAAGTCGATTTAGGGGGGTTTGGTTTAGGATCGATTTAATAATAATAGAGTGAAAAAGTGATTAAAATAAGTGATTATGTAAATAAGCTAAAACGACAATTCTACTAATTCGGTTACCGACTTATCACTGGTTCAATAAACTTCAATCCCCTAAGCGGATTATATTCCCCTACCGATTACAACACCAATTAACAAGCGAAATTGACATTATAAGGTTTCATTCCTATTTTCCGAATAAAGCAAACGGATTAAGCACAATCACGAATTAAGCAAACGTGATTCTAACATACACACTTTAACGATTAAGCAACGATAAAGTACGATAAAAGTCAAGGAACATAAATCAATCGGTATAAATCAATAATATTCTATATAACTCGAATTAAGCAAACAAGACATATAGATTAATATCGAAAGGGAAAAGAAATTGAATTAAAGATTAAAAACCTCAAAGTATTGGAAACCGTAACCAGCAGAAATTGCCTTCGGGGATTAGTTCCTCATCATTCGTACAAAGCTTTCAAAATTATTTTGTGAAAAGTAAAAAAGTGAATAGTAGGTTGTACGGCTATACCTATACTAAAGAGAAGACAAAAAGAAATTCGGGTCATAATAACCCAACTGGGTCAAAAACATATATAACCCGGCCCACAATTGACCAAAACTGGAAATATAAAGTGTTGTAGCTTCAAACGCAAAACTGGGAATTATCGGCTCCGGATCTGACTTCGACTCCAACATGAAAGTCGTAGCTCTCTCTCTTAGATTTCCGGAGATTATTAGAACGCCTCAATCGGACTCCTGGAACTCCAGTTATGATCGTTTCCGTGCAGACTGCTAAAGCTGAAAAATTAATACGAAAAATAAATAAGTGCAAAAATAAAATAAAATATAAAAACATATTAAAACATAAAAATAAATAAAACAAACCGAAGAAATGCTTGAGTACAAACATGGAAGAACGTGCATCGAAATGCACTGATCAAATTCCCCCACACTTGAACTTTTGCACTCCGAGCAAAAAGGAAAACAAAACAAAGAAAGCACAAATACATCAACAATTACTCATCCTAGGCTACAAATCTTCTTCGGGTAAGTTTGCATCGACAGGTACTAATCTTGCACACTAAGGATATCATAAGAACACTAACCACAGTTATGCAGACATAAGCCTCCTAAATACACAAATCAATTCAAATCATATTATTATACCATAGCCTAACTTACTCATCCTTTTTGCTCTTTTTCATTCAGGCGCAATCACATTAAGCTCATTATCTCCACACACTTATAGCAAGACGACCGGTTAGTGACTCTGATCCTTTTCTGCACGGGATTCTGGTACTTACGTGGCATAATCCTTTGTTTACTCAGTTGTAGTTGCGGGGGATCGGACCGTAATCCTCCCTACCAAGTTCAGCACCAGAAACCGCTGAACCAACTAACAAAGAGTTTTGAAATCTTTTTTTTTGAAGGTTCCACAACCGTTGGGTTAAGTGGTGAGGGTCACCAAACTTAGAAGGTGCATAAACTTTTTCTTTTCTTTTTTTTACTTTTTTTTCTCTGAACATTCACTTATATTCATCGGCTTCCCTGCGTAAAGTGTGTGAGAGATGGTGCCGACTGCTGAAATAAACTACTCAAGAGCTGTCAGAGAATGAGAATTTAAAGCTAAAACATAATAAAGAATTCAAATCAATTTCCATATGCGGGATACTTACGGTGTTAGAACGATACCGATCTTGTGAATTTTTCCCAAGTCTCCACAACTAACCACAAATTAATCTATAGTCTAAAACTTTCAAAAAGATGCTTTTTTTTTAAGAACTGAAAACAAAACAAAAACAAAAAAAATTGAAAGAAAACAAAACAAATAAATGATTCTCTCCCCCACACTTAAGACATACATTGTCCTCAATGAAAGAACATAAATATAAAATAAGAGTGAGAGAAAGGAAAGAACACACCCGAGGAGTCAAGGAGGATAAGTGATCACATAAGCAGCCTTTCCCAAAGAGATATATTCTACATTTTCTTCTTCCAAAGTGGGTCTCTCATGGAGTAGATTTGGGTAATGTCCATTGAACTTGAAATTTTCATTAGTTCCTTCGCCCTTTATTCCAGGACCAAAGAAGAATCTTCGATAAGTAAAAGTGTCGAATGGACACGTGATCTTCTTTTCCACAACATCAGAGATCAAAAGATTGAGGGGCTGCCTCACTATTTTTGTTTCATCTCCCCCTTCAATTGAGACCCTATGCAAATTCATAAATGGGCTAATATTGAGAACTTCGGTCAAAGTCCACCCAATTACCTTCTTATGCTTCTTCAAAAACTGCAATAGCTTATTTTCTTGATCAAAATCAATGTTAGAAGAAATTATAATCGGGAGTTTTTCATTACTCTTTAAATAAGCGTAATTCAAATTTTCAGAAAGTTGCTTCAGCTCGGGGGAAGGTGGTTGCTCAATGGAAGGAGTGCTTGGGGCGGCCGGGATGTCAAGAGTATCAGCTGCATGAATATATTCATCGATAAGAACTTCACATGTAGTAAATATGTTACCTTGCAAGGCAGCATCAATCTCAGCACATACAACACAAATGTTAGTGTCAGTACAATCAGAACATGAGTAAACATCATCAAAATCAGACAGTGATGAAAAATCAGATGCAAGCAAATCATTACGAGTATCATCAACATTTTCAGAAAGCGACTCAATTTGAAAAATAGAATGCTCTTCCAAGGGTTGTTGGTTTGATCCTTGAGCTTGCTGCATGGCATTCATCAAAGTGGCAAGTTGTCCAATTTGTGTTTGCAAAGTCTGAAGAGTAGAATCTATTTGTTGTTGATACTGGAGATTATTTGCAGCCATTTGTTTCACAATATCCTCTAGTGAAGGTTCGGAGGGAGCAGAGCACACAACCTGAAATTCTTTCAGATACTTATGCGGATCCTCACCTGTAAAACTATTAAACCTAGGCAACAAATGTGTTAAACCATATTCCAATTCAAAAGATGCATCAGCCGCAGGATAGTCAATACATAAACCATTATAGTTCACATTAGGGACAGCCAACTGCGTCAAAGTTCTTTGTTCAGCCATGGTTTCAACAAACACACAAATACCAATTATGTTCCATACAGGCAGAAACAAATAGAAAGAAGAAAAACGATTAAAATAAATTCATAAAAATATAAAAACACAAAATTAAATCTAATTAAGACAAATAAGAATTTTGGGAGTTTTTTTGGATTTTTTTCGACTCTATAAAAACAGTAAAAAAATTCATTAAAAATAGAAAAACGATGAATTTGGCGATTTGGGGTCGAATTCCCTTACTCTGCTAGAGTAAGGGAGTATTGATTGCACAATTTTTTTGTTCCCAGTAGGCAAAAAAGATTATTGATCAGACTCAATTTCCAAAAAAATCGATTTTTCGACTCAAAAGGCGTTATGTCCGAAACCGCGAGGAACCTATGGACAAAACGCACAAATACTAAACCTAAGACTCTAAAATCCGTTAATATTCACAAGAATCCCCGGTAACGGCGCCAATTTGATCTGCTGTCGCGCGCGGATAAAAAACGAGTTATTTTGAAAAGACCGTAGATAGCGACAAGTGACTCGAGTATCGTTCTCACAAGGATTCTTGTTGATTATCAACCAATGGAAAGTCGATTTAGGGGGGTTTGGATTTGGATCGATTTAATAATAATAGAGTGAAAAAGTGATTAAAATAAATGATTATGTAAATAAGCTAAAACGACAATTCTACTGATTCGGTTACCGACTTATCACTGGTTCAATAAACTTCAATCCCCTAAGCGGATTCTATTCCCCTACCGATTACAACACCAATTAACAAGCGAAATTGACATTATAAGGTTTCATTCCTATTTTCCGAATAAAGCAAACGGATTAAGCACAATCACAAATTAAGCAAACGTGATTCTAACATACACACTTTAACGATTAAGCAACGATAAAGTACGATAAAAGTCAAGGAACATAAATCAATCGGTATAAATCAATAATATTCTATATAACTCGAATTAAGCAAACAAGACATATAGATTAATATCGAAAGGGAAAAGAAATTGAATTAAAGATTAAAAACCTCAAAGTATTGGAAACCGTAACCAGCAGAAATTGCCTTCGGGGATTAATTCCTCATCATTCGTAAAAAGCTTTCAAAATTATTTTGTGAAAAGTAAAAAAGTGAATAGTAGGCTGTACGGCCAGACCTATACTAAAGAGAAGACAAAAGGAAATTCGGGTCATAATAACCCAACTGGGTCAAAAACATCCATAACCCGGCCCATAATTGACCAAAACTGAAAATATAAAGTGTTGTTGCTTCAAACGCAAAACTGGGAATTATCGGCTCCGAATCTGACTTCGACTCCAACATGAAAGTCGTAACTCTCTCTCTTAGGTTTCCGTAGATTATTAGAATGCCTCAATCGGACTCCTGGTACTCCAGTTATGATCGTTTCCGTGCAGACTGCTAAAGCTGAAAAATTAATACGAAAAACAAATAAGTGCAAAAATAAAATAAAATATAAAAACATATTAAAACATAAAAATAAATAAAACAAACCGAAGAAATGCTTGAGTACAAACATGGAAGAACGTGCATCAAAATGCACTGATCAATTAGATAGATATCCGTGTAGATGATGATAATACAACTAATGACCAAGAAACTTATCATGATGAGAATGTTGAAGAGGCTTCGAATGAGCCACTGATTGAGCCTAAGTTGAGAATATCTTCTAGAGAGCATTAAGTTTCCCAAAAGATATCCTTCTTTTAAGTATGTGATAATCACTGACAGTGGAGAGCTAAAGCACTACAAAGGGTCCATTTCAACTAATGGTAAAAAAATATGGTTAAAGGTTATGCAAGAAGAGATGAATTCCTTGGAAAATGATCATACATTTGAGTTGGTAAAATTTCTAAGGGCAGAAGAGCACTCAAGAATAAATGAGTATATAAGATAAAGTTTATAGAAAATAAACCCCAACCAAGTAACAAAGTATTCTTGGTTTTGAAAGGTTTAAATAATAGAAATGATAATGACTTTGAAGAAATTTTCTCACGTGTGGTGAAGATGACTTCTAGTTAACCATTACTGATGTGAAGTCTGATTTATTTCATAATGATTTAGAGGAAGAAATCTATATATAGCAACTCTTTCATGGAAAAGAATGGTTATTGTAAAGCTACTAATGAACATTGCATGTTTGTGGATAAATTCTTTGATAATTTTATTATTCTCTTATTACATGTTGGTGAAATGTTGATTGTTGTCATGACACTAAGAAGATTCAAATCTAAAAGAGTTAAGTAATTCCTTTAATTTGCAACGAATAACTTGGGTCTTGCAAAGTAAATCCTTGGAATGAGTGTTTTTTATGAAGAAGAATAGTAAATTGTGAGTGTCTCAACTCTATGGATCTATGTACTTGCAAATACTATCAAGGTGATCCAAAGTGGTGAAGTTTGTTGATAGCAAAGGTGAAATTAAAGTTTTGATTTTGATGATTACAACACCAGATATTCAGTGATATCTAGTGAACTCTTTATCTCTTGAATATAGCTCAAGCGGTTGAATATGATCAAGATTTGTTATCAAGCTATTCTTTTGAAGATTCTCTTGAAGATGAAGTATTCTCTTTGAAGTCAACACTTGATATCCAACGATGTTCAAGTGAAAACCTCTATTTCAAGATTCTTTGGTGGTTCAGTCTCTCAATTCTTTGATGACGGTAATTAATTTAAAGTCATCTCAAGACTCACCAAGCTATAAGTTCTTGTATGATGCTAAGTCAATGATAATGATTCCAAGACTTAAACCTTCAGAGTTATGAAAGAGAGGAAGTGTGAAAGCTTACCTGGTCACGTTTGTCTGAGTGACCACTGTCTTGTAAAGGCATAAGGATACTTTAGGAATAACTAAGGAAAAATCACACACACGCACACCAAAAAACTTTTAAAAGCCTCTGTTTATTTGGTAAACCACCTGAAATATTTTTTAAGTCCTAACTAAATGATTAGAGGATTTGCTAATCAATTGGAAGCCATTTTACAATTGAATTATTGATTAGCCCTAAATCTATGATCGATTTATTTTTAGTTTGTAACAGCCAAATTGATTGGGAAAGTTTTTTAATGGTTGACAACGTCTAAATATCAAAATCTTTCATTTGGAGCTTGAACAATCAGTTATTCACATATGATAATAGATTGGCATAATCACTTATGAGAGTTATATTTCCCACGGATAGTTTCCAAATTTATACCCCGCCTTCTCCTATAAATATAGAGCTCTTATATCATTTAAAATCAATTAAAAAAAATTTGATCCTACTTTCTCACTCTCTCATCTTTTTTGTATCTCTCATTTTCTCACTTATATTTTGCTATTAGTGCTTTCAGAGTGTTCTCGTGCTTAAGTGAGGATTATTTTTCTAGATGAGGGCATATTTGTAAGTTTCCCAAGAATGTATTATCTCTTGAGTAAAGTATCTTCTATAAGAAGTATTTTGGTTGTGAGCTAAATCAATAAAAGCTCTTTTTAATTTCAGTATTCCTTAGAAAGACTATGTTTGGTTTGTAGGATTCTCTGACTGCAAAAGCTCTCTTTTGGTTTGTGAAGATCAACCATTAAAATCTCTACAAAGGTTTATGAACTCATCCCGGTGTAAACACTCTATTGGTTTGATATTAGCTCATGTAATGTCTTATATTGGTTTGAGATCAGTTTCTGTAAAATCTCAGCTTGGTCAAGATTAGCAAGTATAAATTATAATATCGGTTTTGAGGTTATCTCATGTAAAATCCTAGTTCGGTTCAGAGGATAGCCAGTATAAAAATCCATCTCGGTTTAGAAGATATCAAGTAAAAACTTTGTTTGTTGTTTGGTTGGAAGTTAGACATTGAAAAACTTCAAATCCTTGTAAAAGAAGGTTTGTGGACATATGCTATTAAAAGCTCTCAAGATAGTAGAAAATCTTAAGAAGAATTCTTGGAGACAGAAGTAGGACATGTGGTTAGGCCAAACCTGTATAAATCTCTAATGTCTTTCTCTTTCCCTTATCTCTTTTACTTTTTAATTATTGACTTTCCTCTACTTTTCCATCTATCTCTTTATTCTACTGTTTATTCCCTTGTTTGTTTTATAAATAATTTTAAACTTTGATTTTGTGAAATATTGGATCGAACTTTAGTATGGTCGAAGGGTAGCTTCTTGGTTCGACAGGATTAAGCATGAAGTCGAAGGTTGTTCACATGCCGGTGTCGAAGATGCTAGGGCTGTTACAATGTTAAATCAGATTTTAGTGTTTAAACCCTAATTTGTTAAGTTAGCTTGTTTATTAAGTTAGCTTGTGTAATGGGCCTTGTGGAAAATGCCCATTAGTTAGTATGTTAGGTTTTATTATAAATAGCATATTAGTCTCTCATCATTGCACGCTGCAAATCCTAATTTAGGGTGAGAGAGGTTATTTGTCATTCTTGTAAACTTGTAATCTTGTTGTCTAAGATGAAAGTAAAAGAATAGCAGTTATAACCAATTCTCGTGTTCTTCTTCATTGTTCTTTATTCATCCCTTGTTTTATACTTTGTTCTTGGCATTGATTCACAACAGATTTTATTAAAGATTTAAACTTTAACTAATGTTTTCCATACAACCATAATTCACCCCCTCTTGTGTAGGGAGTCACATGTCCAACAAACACAATTACATTGACAAGGTGTTAGATAGATTTCACATGAAATTATGAACAATCTCCTATAAGTGAAAGAGACAAAGAAGATGTGGAGATAGTTCATTATGCATCTGCAATTGGCATTTTTGATGTATGACCTAGTATGAACAATAGTGAATATTGCTCATGTTGTTAGTATTGGTATTCAGGTCCTCTCTCATCTTGGTAAAGATCATTAACAATCAGTGAATGAGATTCTCATATATCTCAAAGGTACTTCTAAATTGTGATATTGCTTTGAGAATGGTGTGCATGTGTTAGATGGTTACGCAAATGCAAATATGATTGGTGATATTGATTATATAGATTATACTTCTAGATACATGATGACTTTTGTAAGGGGTGGTATTTTGGAAATCAAGGTTATAAAAATGTGTTGCTTTATCTACTATTAAGTATGAGTATATTATAACAACTAAAGCTTCTAAAGAACTTTAGTGGATAAAAAAATTCCTACAAGAGTTAGGTTGAGCAAAGTAAAATTGTGCTGTTTTGGGACAGACAAAGTGTAATCATATTGGTAAGAACTCGATGTTTCATTCTACATCAAAGTCCTTTGATATTTGGATATGAGACGTATTGGAGACAAAGTCATCTTCACTGAAAAGATTCGTATTGATAAGAATAGTTCATATATGATGACAAAGATTTTGCATATGATAAAGATGATTAGCTGCAGAAAGAAGATAGACATGATGAAGTAACTCTTTTCAATTTAGTCTTGATGAAAATTTGTTGGGTAGACTCTCTTTTAAAACGAGACTCATCATTTATTTATAAAAAATAATAATAATTTTTTTAGTGGACCAAATCCACTTGGATTTTAATAGGTAGGTGTGTAGTAAATTTTTCAATTTTTACTATCATTTAACTAATAATATTCATGTATTTATTGAATAATTTTACCTTCTCTTAGAGTGTTTCACTACATAAAAAAGTGTTGTTTGATGACTATATCTCACATTTATTTTTTATTAGTAAAAATTGTTATTTTCTAATATTACTAGTAACTTAAAATGTGTTTATGTGTTTGGAATTGCTTTTCTTATTCCATTCTCATATCCCTAGACCATTTTGGTTTGGTTTTGTAGAAGCTACAAGTTGTAGCCTTTGATAAAGGCGTTTTTTAAGATGAAAAAACAAAGATACACTTAAATCAATTGCTATTATAAATAAGGATATATATGAGTGAAAAATAGTAACGTGTTATTATAAAGAAACAAAGAACATGAGACAAAAAACATTATGTGCAATTGAATTATTCAAGTTTAGAAATGAAATCATTATTTCACATCAATTAGTACCTGTAGAAACTACTAATCGAATAATTTATTCCTATGAAAGAAGACAACTCTATAATACAACAAACATGAGAAACTATAGACCTAGAGATAGCGCTGCTTAAAGCTATAGTTTAGTGAAATAATCAAATCCAACCTGAATAAATTATAGTAAAAATTTATTGTAACTAAAGTGAACCGTTTTAATTTATTCAGAATCAAATCGAACCATAACCATTAATTTCGTTTATCGTTTCGAAATTTCAAACTGTTTGGAGTTAATAATTATTTTTTCTTAAACCGAACTATTTATTAAAAAATGGAACTGTTAAAATATTTTTCAAAAAATTGAAATAAATTAAAACTTATTTTTAATATTTTTCATTTTTAGTTTTAATTCATTTTGATTATAATTCTGATTTAATTCCGTTTCAGTTTTGGTTTGATTCTAAAACTATTTAAACAATATAGTTTGATTCAACCAATTGTTAGTTAGTTCAATGATGATTAGCGCTGAATTTGGTAGGGAGGACCACAGTTCGATCTCCCGCAACTAAGATGGAGAGGAGACTGGAACCACTTGATGCCAGAACTGACCCTCAAACTAAACTAAATCGGTAGTGATAAAAAAAATTGATTCACTAACTAATTACAAAATTTAATTATTTTTTCTATCAAAAAAAATTTTAATTATTTAAACTTCAAAATGTTTTGTTTTAATTCATAGTTTTTTTTTTTTATGAGAACCCTATCTAGAGATGCATATATCTTGGGTGAGACAATTGAGTCATATAAGATTATAAATTTAGTAGAAATGAAAGTAGGACCTTGATAGTGCCTACCCATACCCACTCCTCAATAGTGGACAAAAGATTCCAAATTTGCAAACATGAAAGAAACCCAACGCGCACGTTAAAGGGAAATGTACCCTAAATTAGAGAGAGAGGAAATAAAGCTAGGGCATAGGGAGAGGGACCAAAGCATCAAAACCAACCCATCAAAAGCTGACAACAATGCACCTTAAACAAATGTTCAGACAAAGATCTCACTCTCTAGTTTCAGATTTTCTATTTCCACTTGTTTTAGACACTCACTTTTTTGTTTGTGTCTTTAGCTAGACGAAAATACTTTATTGGCCTTCTCTTGTCTTTTTGCTTCAAAGGGTTATTATGGCTTTGGTTAATAATGGTTTGCTACTTTGCTATTCCATTCTCATGGGAAATGGATGATCTACTTTGCGGTGTGGTGTCACTGCAGTTGAGATCTCATTTTTTATAAAGGCTGGATTATTGCAATCAGTTCAATAGTTTTAAAATGTGGCTATCTTTTCTATGCAATAAAATAAATTATTAATTAAAATATAAAAAAAATTATCATAAGGAAATTTCTTTATTGACTCCCTAACCTTCTTGGTCACCCGCGGCGAAATTCTCAGAATGCCCTTATATTTCGGAAATGCATCTTCAAAATCATTTTTTTTCTAAAAAAAAGTTGATTTCGGAAGTACACTTCCGAAAACACCAAAAAAAATGTATTTTCGGAGATACTAGTATATCTCTGAAAATACAAAAAAAAAAAAATTGTTTTCGGAGATGCATTTCTGAAATCACTTTTTTTTGGAGAGGGGGTGTCTTATGCATATCCAAAATATTCCAATTTTTGGTCTTGAAATGTTTTGGATATGCATTTCCTAAAAAATTCAATAATTATTAAAAAATTAAAATAAAGGGGAATCAATACAATTAATAGTATAATTAATTGTATTAATTAAAGGATATTATTAAATATATATCATTATCATTAAGATATAATAATAATTATTAACATTTTTTTAAATTAAAATATTTTGTAGTTATTATTTATAATTATATTTTTTCAACAATTTTTTATGCAACTATCTATTACTTTATTTACAAATAAATTATTTGATACTTTATTTTAATTGAATAGAATAGAATTTAATTTTAATAAAATTAAAAAAACAATGAGAATATTTTTAAAAAAATTAAAAGAAACTTTTTATTTTATATAAAATCAATTTGATAGAAATTATAGTAGTAAATGTAAATAGCACAGTGTTAAGTGAATAGAATTAAAATTTAAGTGAATCTCTAGTATGTAAATACATTATACATATAAATATTAATTTTATTCTTTAATTTAAATAAATTGAAGAAAATAATGAGAAATTTGTTTAAGAATTAAAAAAAGAATTTTTTTCATTAACATCAATATGATAGTAAATTTTTAGTAGTAATATAAAAAGTACGTTAGTTGATCAAATTTTTAGTAGTGTTATTTATAATTAAAAAAATAATTAAATTCATTTTTGTAAAAGTTGACTTATGTGTTATTTATTTATTTATTTGACATTATCTGGAATTGATTATTCATGTGAGAGAAAAATAATGTTTTGTTAATATATAGAATTGATTAGATAGATATAAAAGAAATTATTGGTCATATGAAAAAAGAAATATTTTATTAAGCTTGATCCTGTTAGAACAAGATTTGTTCTGATCAATTATCTTAGTTTTGATGATAACAATAATATGAATTTTGCTTAAGATAATATGGTACTCTAATCCAATGCAATTTCCCTTTCAGGAAATATATAAAGAGTACGCATAATTCAGCGCTCAGAAGCTTTGTCTCAAATGGTTCAGCATGCAACATCAGAACATGGTCTGGCAAGACATCAGAAGATGGTCGAAGCAGAATCAGAACATGGGTCTAAGGAAGCATCAGAAGAACAAGAGAACAGAAGCACTGAAGTTCTGATGGTATCACGCTCAGAAGCACTTCAAGGTCAGAAGATCAGAAGATGCTTTGCACCAAGCTGTTTGACTCTGATGATATTCAAACATTGTATTCATAAACATCAGATCAGAAGAAAGTACAAGTGGCAAGCTACGCTGACTGACAAAAGGAACGTTAAAAGCTACTAAAGGCTACGTCAGTAGACACAGCGTGAACAAGGCTCGAGGTAGTTGACAAAAGCGTATAACATTAAATGCGATGCTGTACGGAACACGCAAAGCATTAAATGCACTCAACGGTCATCTTCTCCAAACGCCTATAAATATGAAGTTCTGATGAGAAGCAAGGTTAACCAAATTCTACACCTATTCTGTGAATATCAACTTGCTGAAACGCTGTTCAAATCAAAGCTCAGAATCTTCATCTTCATCAAAGCTCACTACATTGCTGTTGTAATATATTAGTGAGATTAAGCTTAAACGTTAAGAGAAATATCACAGTTTGTGATTATAGCTTTTAAGAAGCAATTGTAATACTCTTAGAATTGATTACATTAAGTTGTAAGGAACTAGAGTGATCGTGTGGATCAGAATACTCTAGGAAGTCTTAGAGGTTATCTAAGCAAGTTGTAACTAGAGTGATCGTGTGGATCTGTATACTCTAGAAAAGTCTTAGAGGGTATCTAAGCAGTTGTTCCTGGAGTGATCAGTGTGTGATCAGAAGACTCTGGAAGACTTAGTTGCTGACTAAGTGGAAAACCATTGTAATCCGTGCGATTAGTGGATTAAATCCTCAGTTGAGGTAAATCATCTCTGCGGGGGTGGACTGGAGTAGTTTAGTTAACAACGAACCAGGATAAAAATATCTGTGCAATTTATTTTTATCTGTCGAGTTTTTAAAGCTACACTTATTCAAACCCCCCCTTTCTAAGTGTTTTTCTATCCTTCAATTGGCATCAGAGCGCCGGTTCTAAGGTGCAAGCACTTAACCGTGTTTAGAAAAGATTCAGGAAGAGAAAAACGCTTCAGTAAAAGATGGTTGATGAAAGTGAAAAGTCTACACCTGCATCTACATCTGGCTCTGCTGAGCAATACAACGGTAACAATGGTTATACTAGACCGCCGGTATTTGATGGTGAAAACTTTGAATACTGGAAAGATAAACTGGAAAGTTACTTTCTTGGCCTAGATGGTGATCTATGGGATCTTCTGATGGATGGTTACAAACATCCAGTAAATGCCAGTGGCGTAAAGCTGACAAGGCAAGAAATGAATGATGATCAGAAAAAGCTTTTCAGGAATCATCATAAATGTAGAACTGTTTTGCTAAATGCTATCTCTCATGCTGAGTATGAGAAGATATCTAACAGGGAAACGGCCTATGACATATATGAGTCTTTGAAAATGACTCATGAAGGAAATGCTCAAGTCAAGGAGACTAAAGCTCTAGCTTTAATCCAGAAGTATGAAGCCTTCAAGATGGAGGATGATGAAGACATTGAAAAGATGTTTTCAAGATTTCAAACTCTTACTGCTGGATTGAGAGTTCTTGACAAGGGATACACCAAGGCTGATCACGTAAAGAAGATCATCAGAAGCTTACCCAGAAGATGGGGTCCTATGGTGACTGCATTCAAGATTGCAAAGAATCTGAATGAAGTTTCTCTGGAAGAGCTCATCAGTGCTTTGAGAAGTCATGAAATAGAGCTGGACGCAAATGAGCCTCAAAAGAAAGGTAAGTCTATTGCATTAAAATCCAATATCAAGAAATGCACTAACGCTTTTCAGGCTAGAGAAGAAGATCCTGAAGAATCAGAATCTGAAGAAGAAGATGAACTGTCCTTGATCTCCAGAAGGCTAAATCAACTCTGGAAGACCAAGCAAAGGAAGTTCAGAGGCTTCAGAAGTTCAAAGAAATTTGAACGTGGAGAATCTTCTGATGACAGAAGATTTGACAAGAAGAAGGTCATGTGCTATGAATGCAATGAGCCTGGACACTTCAAAAATGAATGTCCAAATCTTCAGAAGGAAAATCCCAAGAAGAAGTTTCATAAGAAGAAAGGTCTTATGGCAACCTGGGATGAGTCAGAAGATGATTCAGACTCTGAAGATTAGCAGGCTAACTGTGCGCTGATGGCAACAGAAGATGACGGATCAGAATCTACATCAGAATCAGATTCTGAAGAGGTATTTTCTGAACTTACTAGAGATGAGTTAGTTTCCGGTCTAACTGAACTTCTGGAACTCAAGTCTCAGATTAGTCTCAAATACAAAAAGCTGAAAAAGCTATTTGAATTTGAAACAAAGAAGCTTGAGTTGGAGAATTCTGAATTAAAAGAAAAACTTTTAAAATTATCCAATAATGTTGGATCTCCTTCTGATTCAGAAAAATCCACTCCTAGTCTAAACCATATTCTGAAAGAATATGATTTAAGTTTCAGGAAGTTCTTATCAAGAAGTATTGGCAGAAGTCAGCTAGCTTCTATGATATATGCTGTGTCTGGAAACAAAAGAGTCGGCATTGGTTTTGAGGGTGAAACCCCATACAAACTTGAACCTGTTGATGAAATGAAATTCACATACAAGCCATTGTATGATCAGTTCAAGTATGGCCACTCCCATGATATTAGGCACACTTCACATGCTCAAAGTTTTCACATAACACACACCAAAAAGCATGTGACACAACCTAGGAAATATCATGAAACTCACATTAAAAATTATCATGCTGTTCCTCCTATTGCTTACAATGTTAAACCCAAGTTCAATCAGAACTTGAGAAAATCTAACAAGAAAGGACCCAAGAAAATGTGGGTACCTAAGGATAAGATTATTCCTATTGCAGATATCCTTGACTGCAAAAAGGACAAAGCACAACATGTCATGGTACCTGGACTCTGGATGCTCACGACACATGACAGGAAGAAGGTCTATGTTCCAAGACCTGGTGCTTAAGTCTGGAGGAGAAGTCAAGTTTGGAGGAGATCAGAAGGGCAAGATAATTGGCTCTGGAACTATAAAGTCTGGTAACTCTCCTTCCATTTCTAATGTACTTCTTGTAGAAGGATTAACACATAACCTCTTATCTATCAGTCAATTAAGTGACAATGGTTATGATATAATCTTTAATCAAGAGTCTTGCAAGGCTGTGAATCAGAAGGATGGCTCAATCCTATTTACAGGCAAGAGGAAGAACAACATTTATAAGACAGATCTGCAAGATCTTATGAGTCAGAAGGTGACTTGTCTTATGTCTGTTTCTGAAGAGTAGTGGGTCTGGCACAGAAGATTAGGTCATGCTAGTTTGAGAAAGATTTCTCAGATTAACAAACTGGATCTTGTCAGAGGACTCCCTAATCTGAAATTCAAATCAGATGCTCTTTGTGAAGCATGTCAGAAGGGCAAGTTCTCCAAACCTGCATTCAAGTCCAAGAATGTTGTTTCTACCTCAAGGCCATTAGAACTCTTGCACATTGATCTGTTTGGCCCAGTCAAAACAGCATCTGTCAGAGGGAAGAAATATGGATTAGTCATCGTAGATGATTATGTTAGAACAAGATTTGTTCTGATCAATTATCTTAGTTTTGATGATAACAATAATATGAATTTTGCTTAAGATAATATGGTACTCTAATCCAATGCAATTTCCCTTTCAGGAAATATATAAAGAATACGCATAATTCAGCGCTCAGAAGCTTTGTCTCAAGGGTTCAGCATGCAACATCAGAACATGGTCTGGCAAGACATCAGAAGATGGTCGAAGCAGAATCAGAACATGGGTCTATGGAAGCATCAGAAGAACATGAGATCAGAAGCACTGAAGCTCAGAAGATGGTATCACGCTCAGAAGCACTTCAAGGTCAGAAGATCAGAAGATGCTATGCACCAAGCTGTTTGACTCTGATGATATTCAAACGTTGTATTCACAAACATCAGATCAGAAGAAAGTACAAGTGGCAAGCTACGCTGACTGACAAAAGGAACGTTAAAAGCTACTAAAGGCTACGTCAGTAGACACAGCGTGAACAAGGCTCGAGGTAGTTGACAAAAGCGTATAACATTAAATGCGATGCTGTACGGAACACGCAAAGCATTAAATGCACTCAACGGTCATCTTCCCAACGCCCATAAATATGAAGTTCTGATGAGAAGCAAGGTTAACGATTCTGCACCAAAACAACTTATATCAAACTTGCTGAAACGCTGTTCAAATCTAAACTCAGAATCTTCATCTTCATCAAAGCTCACTACATTGCTGTTGTAATATTTTAGTGAGATTAAGCTTAAACGTTAAGAGAAATATCACAGTTGTGATTATCGCTTTTAAGAAGCATTTGTAAACTCTTAGAATTGATTACATTAAGTTGTAAGGAACTAGAGTGATCGTGTTGATCAGAATACTCTAGGAAGTCTTAGGAGTGAACTAAGCAGATTGTAACTAGAGTGATCGTGTTGATCAGTAGACTCTAGAAAAGTCTTAGAGGGTATCTAAGCAGTTGTTCCTGGAGTGATCAGTGTGTGATCAGAAGACTCTGGAAGACTTAGTTGCGGACTAAGTGGAAAACCATTGTAATCCGTGCGATTAGTGGATTAAATCCTCAGTTGAGGTAAATCATCTCTGCGGGGGTGGACTGGAGTAGTTTAGTTAACAACGAACCAGGATAAAAATAACTGTGCAATTTATTTTTATCTGTCAAGTTTTTAAAGCTACACTTATTCAAACCCCCCCTTTCTAAGTGTTTTTCTATCCTTCAATTGGCATCAGAGCGCCGGTTCTAAGGTGCAAGCACTTAACCGTGTTTAGAAAAGATTCAGGAAGAGAAAAACGCTTCAGTAAAAGATGGTTGATGAAAGTGAAAAGTCTACACCTACACCTGCATCTACATCTGGCTCTGCTGAGCAATACAACGGTAACAATGGTTATACTAGACCGCCGGTATTTGATGGTGAAAACTTTGAATACTGGAAAGATAAACTGGAAAGTTACTTTCTGGGTCTAGATGGTGATCTATGGGATCTTCTGATGGATGGTTACAAACATCCTGTAAATGCCAGAGGCGTAAAGCTGACAAGGCAAGAAATGGATGATGATCAGAAAAAGCTTTTCAGGAATCATCATAAATGCAGAACTGTTTTGCTGAATGCTATCTCTCATGCTGAGTATGAGATAATATCTAACAGGGAAACGGCCTATGACATATATGAGTCCTTGAAAATGACTCATGAAGGAAAGGCTCAAGTCAAGGAGACTAAAGCTCTTGCTTTAATCCAGAAGTATGAAGCCTTCAAGATGGAGGATGATGAAGACATTGAAAAGATGTTTTCAAGATTTCAAACTCTTACTGCTGATTTGAGAGTTCTTGACAAGGGATACACCAAGGCTGATCATGTAAAGAACATCATCAGAAGCTTACCCAGAAGATGGGGTCCTATGGTGACTGCATTCAAGATTGCAAAGAATCTGAATGAAGTTTCTCTGGAAGAGCTCATAAGTGCCTTGAGAAGTCATGAAATAGAGCTGGACGCAAATGAGCCTCAAAAGAAAGGTAAGTCTATTGCATTAAAATCCAATATCAAGAAATGCACTAACGCTTTTCAGGCTAGAGAAGAAGATCCTGAAGAATCAGAATCTGAAGAAGAAGATGAACTGTCCTTAATCTCCAGAAGGCTAAATCAACTCTGGAAGACCAAGCAAAGGAAGTTCAGAGGCTTCAGAAGTTCAAAGAAATTTGAACGTGGAGAATCTTCTGATGACAGAAGATCTGACAAGAAGAAGGTCATGTGCTATGAATGCAATGAGCCTGGACACTACAAGAACGAATGTCCAAATCTTCAGAAGGAAAGTCCCAAGAAAAAGTTTCATAAGAAGAAAGGTCTTATGGCAACCTGGGATGAGTCAGAAGATGACTCAGAAGATGAGCAGGCCAACTGTGCGCTGATGGCGAAAGAAGATGACGAATCAGAATCTACATCAGAATCAGATTCTGAAGAGGTATTTTCTGAACTTACTAGAGATGAGTTAGTTTCCGGTCTAACTGAACTACTGGAACTCAAGTCTCAGATTAGTCTCAAATACAAAAAGCTGAAAAAGCAATTTGAATTTGAAACAAAGAAGCTTGAGTTGGAAAATTCTGAATTAAAAGAAAAACTTTTAAAATTATCCAATAATGTTGGATCTCCTTCTGATTCAGAAAAATCCACTCCTAGTCTAAACCATATTCTGAAAGAATATGATTTAAGTTTCAGGAAGTTCTTATCTAGAAGTATTGGCAGAAGTCAGCTAGCTTCTATGATATATGCTGTGTCTGGAAACAAAAGAGTAGGCATTGGTTTTGAGGGTGAAACCCCATACAAACTTGAACCTGTTGATGAAATGAAAATCACATACAAGCCATTGTATGATCAGTTCAAGTATGGCCACTCCCATGATATTAGGCACACTTCACATGCTCAAAGTTTTCACATAACACACACCAAAAAGCATGTGACACAACCTAGGAAATATCATGAAACTCACATTAAAAATTATCATGCTGTTCCTCCTATTGCTTACAATGTTAAACCCAAGTTCAATCAGAACTTGAGAAAATCTAACAAGAAAGGACCCAAGAAAATGTGGGTACCTAAGGATAAGATTATTCCTATTGCAGATATCCTTGACTGCAAAAAGGACAAAGCACAACATGTCATGGTACCTGGACTCTGGATGCTCGCGACACATGACAGGAAGAAGGTCTATGTTCCAAGACCTGGTGCTTAAGTCTGGAGGAGAAGTCAAGTTTGGAGGAGATCAGAAGGGCAAGATAATTGGCTCTGGAACTATAAAGTCTGGTAACTCTCCTTCCATTTCTAATGTACTTCTTGTAGAAGGATTAACACATAACCTCTTATCTATCAGTCAATTAAGTGACAATGGTTATGATATAATCTTTAATCAAGAGTCTTGCAAGGCTGTAAATCAGGAGGATGGCTCAATCCTATTTACAGGCAAGAGGAAGAACAACATTTATAAGACAGATCTGCAAGATCTTATGAGTCAGAAGGTGACTTGTCTTATGTCTGTTTCTGAAGAGCAGTGGGTCTGGCACAGAAGATTAGGTCATGCTAGTTTGAGAAAGATTTCTCAGATTAACAAACTGAATCTGGTCAGAGGACTCCCTAATCTGAAATTCAAATCAGACGCTCTTTGTGAAGCATGTCAGAAGGGCAAGTTCTCCAAACTTGCATTCAAGTCCAAGAATGTTGTTTCTACCTCAAGGCCATTAGAACTCTTGCACATTGATCTGTTTGGCCCAGTCAAAACAGCATCTGTCAGAGGGAAGAAATATGGATTAGTCATCGTAGATGATTATAGCCGCTGGACATGGGTAAAATTCTTGAAACACAAGGATGAGACTCATTCAGTGTTCTTTGATTTCTGCATTCAGATTCAATCTGAAAAAGAGTGTAAAATCATAAAGGTCAGAAGTGATCATGGTGGTGAATTTGAGAACAGATCCTTTGAAGAGTTCTTCAAAGAAAATGGTATTGCCCATGATTTCTCTTGTCCTAGAACTCCACAGCAAAATGGGGTTGTAAAACGAAAGAATAGGACTCTGCAAGAAATGGCCAGAACCATGATAAATGAAACCAATATGGCTAAGCATTTCTGGGCAGAAGCAATAAACACTGCATGCTATATTCAGAATAGAATCTCTATCAGACCTATTCTAAATAAGACTCCCTATGAATTGTGGAAGAATAGAAAGCCCAACATTTCATATTTCCATCCTTTTGGATGTGTATGCTTTATTCTGAACACTAAAGATTATCTTGGTAAGTTTGATTCCAAAGCACAGAAATGTTTCCTTCTTGGATATTCTGAACGCTCAAAAGGCTACAGAGTATACAATACTGAAACATTGATTGTAGAAGAATCAATCAATATCAGGTTTGATGATAAGCTTGGTTCTGAAAAACCAAAGCAGTTTGATAATTTTGCAGATTGTGATATTGATATATCAGAAGTTGTTGAGCCAAGAAGCAACGCATCAGAAGCAGAGCTTCTCAGAAGCAAAGAATCTGAAGATCAAGTATCAGCTTCTCTGGAGGATCTAAGCATTTCTGAAGAACCATCTGTCAGAAGATCATCCAGACTCATCTCTGGTCATTCAGAAGATGTCATTCTTGGAAAGAAGGATGATCCAATCAGAACAAGAGCATTCCTTAAGAACAATGCAGACTGTCAATTAGGTCTTGTATCTTTGATCGAGCCAACTTCTGTTGATCATGCTCTAGAAGATCCAGACTGGATAATTGCTATGCAAGAAGAACTGAATCAGTTTACAAGGAATGATGTTTGGGATCTTGTTCCTAGACCAGATGGATTCAATATAATTGGTACAAAATGGGTCTTCAGAAACAAGCTCAGTGAGAAAGGTGAAGTGGTAAGGAACAAAGCCAGACTGGTGGCTCAGGGTTATAGTCAGCAAGAAGGGATAGATTATACAGAAACCTTTGCACCAGTGGCCAGGTTAGAATCTATTCGTCTATTAATTTCATTTGCCACTCAACATAACATCATTCTTTATCAGATGGATGTCAAGAGTGCCTTCTTAAATGGTTATATAGATGAAGAAGTTTATGTCCATCAACCTCCTGGTTTTGAAGACTCTATGTCTCCTAATCATGTTTTTAAACTTAAGAAATCATTGTATGGATTGAAACAGGCTCCCAGAGCTTGGTATGAACGCTTAAGTTCTTTCCTTCTGGATAATGGTTTCACTAGAGGAAAAGTGGACACTACTCTTTTTTGTAAAACCTTTAAAAGGGATATTTTAATTTGTCAAATATATGTAGATGATATTATTTTTGGAACATCTAATGCTACACTTGGAAAGGAGTTTGCTAAGTCTATGCAGGCTGAATTTGAAATGAGCATGATGGGAGAACTCAAGTATTTCCTTGGAATACAAATAAATCAAACATCAGAAGGAACGTATGTTCACCAAACCAAGTATGTGAAGGAACTTCTGAAGAAGTTTAATCTTCTAGACTGCAAAGAAGCCAAAACTCCTATGCATCCAACATGCATCCTAGGTAAGGATGAGGTAAGTAAGAAGGTAGATCAGAAGTTATACAGAGGTATGATTGGATCTCTTCTATATCTGACTGCTTCTAGACCTGACATTCTGTTCAGTGTTTGTTTGTGTGCTAGATTCCAATCAGATCCTAGAGAATCTCATTTAACTGCTGTTAAGAGAATTCTAAGGTATCTGAAAGGTACTACTAATGTTGGCTTAGTTTACAGAAAATCTAAAGAATACAACTTAGTAGGATTCTGCGATGCTGATTATGCTGGAGACAGAATTGAAAGAAAAAGTACTTCAGGAAGTTGCCAGTTTCTTGGAAGTCATTTGATCTCTTGGTATAGCAAGAAGCAAGCAACTATTGCTCTATCAACAACAGAAGCAGAATATGTCGCTGCTGCTGGTTGTAGTACACAGATGCTCTGGATGAAGAGTCAGTTAGAAGATTATCAGATATTTGAGAGTAACATTCCTATATTCTGTGATAATACTTCTGCTATATGTTTATCTAAGAATCCTATTCTTCATTCAAAAGCTAAACATATTGAGATTAAACATCATTTCATAAGGGACTATGTTCAGAAGGGTGTTATATCTTTAAACTTTGTTGATACAGACCATCAATGGGCTGATATCTTTACAAAACCCCTGGCTGAAGATAGGTTTAAGTTCATTCTGAAGAACATCAGTATGGATTTATGCCCAGAATGAGAAGATGAGAAGTTCTCATGTATGAGTATCTTCTGAAATGAAAATGGATTATTTTTTATATCAGAAGTTCTGATTGAAATCTTTTAGAAATTATGATTCGGTTATTACTAACGTTTCATTGTCTAAGTTGATTCAGAACCTCTTTTAAAGCAAAACAGCTGTTACGTTTTTATCTCGGGATGGTAAACCTGTCGTTACTATTCATGGATAAACGTGCGTGCAGTTGAAGGGACGCCGACCATAGGTAACTGTGCCAGTCACCTCATTTGTCTTTATTATCTCTCCTCACGTCACGTAACATTAAATGCTATTCACCATTTGTTTCATTTTATTTTCTTTTAAATACTCTTCAAACTCTTCTCTTTCCCTCTCATCTTTCTCTATCTCCTTGCATTCCTCATCAAGTTTTTCTCTCTCTCTCTCTTCCGTTTTCGTCTCTTGCTCAAATTTTTTTTAAATCCTAGCTCAAACCCAGCGTTCACCCTAAGCCTGTTGAAGATCTATGACTCAAAGGCGACAGATCTCTGCATATCTCGGGATGGCTCTCCTAATACCTCTCAAGTCAGACCTCTTCTTTGATGTTGTTATCAACTTTCACCCAAAGACAGAAGACTTTCTTGAGTTATGGGAGGAGGTTAAGAATGATATTCTTGACTTCTATGTTGAGGGAAAGCCCCGTTTGCAACATTAGCTCTCTGTCTGTGAACTGTCCCTCACTTCCTCCTTGGTCTCTGGGATCTCTCCTACAGTGGAGATTCCAGTCTGGAAGACAAGAGTCCTCAGGGATTCTTGATGGGTTGACACAGAGCGTGTCCTGCTAGGGTGCTGTTTTTAATTTTTGTAGTCATTTCCTCTTTGGATGACTTTTTATGTATTTGCTAGGAATGTTTCTCATCTTGTTAAACATAGGAACCTTTTGTAATATCTTTTTTGATTATCAATGAAAAGTTTCTTTGATTTACATTCCAGTGATTTTATTTGTCGTTTTATGCATCTAATTCTTTTGAAATATTCTTTTTGATGTTATGACAAAAAGGGGGAGAAGATAAATGATAAATGATTTGATTAATCTATCAGTTGCTGGGTAAAGCTCCCACACATTCACTAACAAGAACTGCAAGTTCTACATGGTTTAAGTGTTTTGCAGGTATAAAGAAGTGAAGAGAATCTTCAAAGCAAAAAGCAAACACAGAAGCAAAACCATGGAAACTGAAGCAAGCCGAGTGCTGTCAAGCTTCAGAAATCAGAAGCAAGAAAGAAGAATGAATCAGAAGCACTGATAATAGAATCTGATCTATATTTGTCTATTTATTCTGACAAAATTCTATTTGCTCTGATACATATAATGTTATGGCTCTGATACATTATTTGCTCTGATACATTATTTCAGCCTATATGGCTCTGATTCATATAATGTGTTCAAACATACATTTTATGTTCTAACTCGTTCATGCTGACTTTTGTCGTTTAGTTTTTGTTCTGTAACATTTCAGGATGTAGAGATGCTCAGATGATGCTCTGGTACATTCAACAATGTTCTGATACAAATCTAGCATGAAGTGATGTTGGTAGAAATTCAAAGCTCTGAAGCTATCCGAGGGAAGCAGAAATCAGAAGCTGCGAATGTTCTAAAGATCCAGAAAACTCAAGTTCTGAAGCTGTCCTGAATGGAAGCAGAAATCAGAAGCTGTGAATGTTCAGAAGATCAAAGAAATTCAAGTTCTGAAGCTGTCCTGAATGGAAGCAGAAATCAGAAGCTGTGAATGTTCAGAAGATCAAAGAAATTCAAGTTCTGAAGCTGTCCTAGATGGAAGCAGGAATCAGAAGCTGTGAGTGTTCTAGGGATCTAAGGAAATTCTAGTTCTGAAGCTGTCCTATGGAAGCAGAAGTCAGAAGCTATGAATTCTCTAAAGACAGAAGCTTATATGATCGTCTCTACCGAAATAATCAGGGAAGTCTTTTATTAAAGTTCTTCGAGTATTTATTTCTGGGGGAGATTATTTATCTCAGGGGGAGATTGTTAATCTCAGGGGGAGACATATTCATATGCTTATGCTATAGCTGTGTAATTTGTCTTTTGCCTTCTATTCCTTCTGATCGCAAATTCATATCATTTATATATGTTTTTGTCATCATCAAAAAGGGGGAGATTGTTAGAACAAGATTTGTTCTGATCAATTATCTTAGTTTTGATGATAACAATAATATGAATTTTGCTTAAGATAATATGGTACTCTAATCCAATGCAATTTCCCTTTCAGGAAATATATAAAGAGTACGCATAATTCAGCGCTCAGAAGCTTTGTCTCAAGGGTTCAGCATGCAACATCAGAACATGGTCTGGCAAGACATCAGAAGATGGTCGAAGCAGAATCAGAACATGGGTCTATGGAAGCATCAGAAGAACATGAGATCAGAAGCACTGAAGCTCAGAAGATGGTATCACGCTCAGAAGCACTTCAAGGTCAGAAGATCAGAAGATGCTATGCACCAAGCTGTTTGACTCTGATGATATTCAAACGTTGTATTCACAAACATCAGATCAGAAGAAAGTACAAGTGGCAAGCTACGCTGACTGACAAAAGGAACGTTAAAAGCTACTAAAGGCTACGTCAGTAGACACAGCGTGAACAAGGCTCGAGGTAGTTGACAAAAGCGTATAACATTAAATGCAATGCTGTACGGAACACGCAAAGCATTAAATGCACTCAACGGTCATCTTCCCAACGCCCATAAATATGAAGTTCTGATGAGAAGCAAGGTTAACGATTCTGCACCAAAACAACTTATATCAAACTTGCTGAAACGCTGTTCAAATCTAAACTCAGAATCTTCATCTTCATCAAAGCTCACTACATTGCTGTTGTAATATTTTAGTGAGATTAAGCTTAAACGTTAAGAGAAATATCACAGTTGTGATTATCGCTTTTAAGAAGCATTTGTAAACTCTTAGAATTGATTACATTAAGTTGTAAGGAACTAGAGTGATCGTGTTGATCAGAATACTCTAGGAAGTCTTAGGAGTGAACTAAGCAGATTGTAACTAGAGTGATCGTGTTGATCAGTAGACTCTAGAAAAGTCTTAGAGGGTATCTAAGCAGTTGTTCCTGGAGTGATCAGTGTGTGATCAGAAGACTCTGGAAGACTTAGTTGCGGACTAAGTGGAAAACCATTGTAATCCGTGCGATTAGTGGATTAAATCCTCAGTTGAGGTAAATCATCTCTGCGGGGGTGGACTGGAGTAGTTTAGTTAACAACGAACCAGGATAAAAATAACTGTGCAATTTATTTTTATCTGTCAAGTTTTTAAAGCTACACTTATTCAAACCCCCCCTTTCTAAGTGTTTTTCTATCCTTCAGATTATAGCCGCTGGACATGGGTAAAATTCTTGAAACACAAGGATGAGACTCATTCAGTGTTCTTTGATTTCTGCATTCAGATTCAATCTGAAAAAGAGTGTAAAATCATAAAGGTCAGAAGTGATCATGGTGGTGAATTTGAGAACAGATCCTTTGAAGAATTCTTCAAAGAAAATGGTATTGCCCATGATTTCTCTTGTCCTAGAACTCCACAGCAAAATGGGGTTGTAGAACGAAAGAATAGGACTCTGCAAGAAATGGCCAGAACCATGATCAATGAAACCAATATGGCTAAGCATTTCTGGGCAGAAGCAATAAACACTACATGCTATATTCAGAATAGAATCTCTATCAGACCTATTCTAAATAAGACTCCTTATGAATTGTGGAAGAATAAAAAGCCCAACATTTCATATTTCCATCCTTTTGGATGTGTATGCTTTATTCTGAACACTAAAGATCATCTTGGTAAGTTTGATTCCAAAGCACAAAAATGTTTTCTTCTTGGATATTCTGAACGCTCAAAAGGCTACAGAGTATACAATACTGAAACATTGATTGTAGAAGAATCAATCAATATCAGGTTTGATGATAAGCTTGGTTCTGAAAAACCAAAGCAGTTTGATAATTTTGCAGATTGGGATATTGATATATCAGAAGTTGTTGAGCCAAGAAGCAACGCATCAGAAGCAGAGCTTCTCAGAAGCAAAGAATCTGAAGATCAAGTATCAGCTCCTCTGGAGAATCTAAGCATTTCTGAAGAACCATCTGTCAGAAGATCATCCAGACTCATTTCTGGTCATTCAGAAGATGTCATTCTTGGAAAGAAGGATGATCCAATCAGAACAAGAGCATTCCTTAAGAACAATGCAGACTGTCAATTAGGTCTTGTATCTTTGATCGAGCCAACTTCTGTTGATCATGCTCTAGAAGATCCAGACTGGATAATTGCTATGCAAGAAGAACTGAATCAGTTTACAAGGAATGATGCTTGGGATCTTGTTCCTAGACCAGATGGATTCAATATAATCGGCACAAAATGGGTCTTCAGAAACAAGCTCAGTGAGAAAGGTGAAGTGGTAAGGAACAAAGCCAGACTGGTGGCTCAGGGTTATAGTCAGCAAGAAGGGATTGACTATACAGAAACCTTTGCACCAGTGGCCAGGTTAGAATCTATTCGTCTATTAATTTCATTTGCCACTCAACATAACATCACTCTCTATCAGATGGATGTTAAGAGTGCCTTCTTAAATGGTTATATAGATGAAGAAGTTTATGTCCATCAACCTCCTGGTTTTGAAGACTCTCTGTCTCCTAATCATGTTTTTAAACTAAAGAAATCATTGTATGGATTGAAACAGGCTCCCAGAGCTTGGTATGAACGCTTAAGTTCTTTCCTTCTGGATAATGGTTTCACTAGAGGAAAAGTGGACACTACTCTCTTTTGTAAAACCTTTAAAAGGGATATTTTAATTTGTCAAATATATGTAGATGATATTATTTTTGGAACATCTAATGCTACACTTGGAAAGGAGTTTGCTGAGTCTATGCAGGCTGAGTTTGAAATGAGCATGATGGGAGAACTCAAGTATTTCCTTGGAATACAAATAAATCAAACATCAGAAGGAACGTATGTTCACCAAACCAAGTATGTGAAGGAACTTCTGAAGAAGTTTAATCTTCTAGACTGCAAAGAAGCCAAAACTCCTATGCATCCAACATGCATCCTAGGTAAGGATGAGGTAAGTAAGAAGGTAGATCAGAAGTTATACAGAGGTATGATTGGATCTCTTCTATATTGGACTGCTTCTAGACCTGATATCTTGTTCAGTGTTTGTCTGTGTGCTAGATTCCAATCAGATCCTAGAGAATCTCATTTAACTGCTGTTAAGAGAATTCTAAGATATCTGAAAGGTACCACTAATGTTGGCTTAGTTTACAGAAAATCTAAAGAATACAACTTAGTAGGATTCTGCGATGCTGATTATGCTGGAGACAGAATTGAAAGAAAAAGTACTTCAGGAAGTTGCCAATTTCTTGGAAGTCATTTGATCTCTTGGTATAGCAAGAAGCAAGCAACTATTGCTCTATCAACAACAGAAGCAGAATATGTCGCTGCTGCTGGTTGCAGTACACAGATGCTCTGGATGAAGAGTCAGCTAGAAGATTATCAGATATTTGAGAGTAACATTCCTATATTCTGTGATAATACTTCTGCTATATGTTTATCTAAGAATCCTATTCTTCATTCAAAGGCTAAACATATTGAGATTAAACATCATTTCATAAGGGACTATGTTCAGAAGGGTGTTATATCTTTAAACTTTGTTGATACAGACCATCAATGGGCTGATATCTTTACAAAACCCCTGGCTGAAGATAGGTTTAAGTTCATTCTGAAGAACATCAGTATGGATTTATGCCCAGAATGAGAAGATGAGAAGTTCTTATGTATGAGTATCTTCTGAAATGAAAATGGATTATTTTCTAATCAGAAGTTCTGATTGAAATCTTTTAGAAATTATGATTCGGTTATTACTAACGTTTCATTGTCTAAGTTGATTCAGAACCTCTTTTAAAGCAAAACAGCTGTAACGTTTTATCTCGGGATGGTAAACCTGTCGTTACTATTCATGGATAAGCGCGCGTGCAGTTGAAGGGACGCCGACCATAGGTAACTGTGCTAGTCACCTCATTTGTCTTTATTATCTCTCCTCACGTCACGTAACATTAAATGCTTTTCATCATTTACTCTCTTTCAGTTTTCTTTTTTTCTTCAAACGTTTCTTTTCCCTCTTATATCTCTCTCACTTTGCATTCCTCATCAAGTTATTTCTCTCTCTCTCTTCCGTTTTCTTCTCTTGCTCAAACAAGGTTTTGGTCTTAGTAGTCTTCTTTCCTTGTTACATCTGCTTGTTAAACATCTTCTCATGTAATATCTTTTGTTTACCAATGAAAACTTTCTTTGTTTTACATTCCAGTGTTTTTATTTGTCATTTTATTCATCTGAATCTTTTTGAAATATTCTTTTTGATGTTATGACAAAAAGGGGGAGAAGATAAATGATAAATGATTTGATTAATCTATCAGTTGCTGGGTAAAGCTCCCACACATTTACTAACAAGAACTGCAAGTTCTATATGGTTTAAGTGTTTTGCAGGTATAAAGAAGTGAAGAAAATCTTCAAAGCAAACACAAGAAGCAAAACCATAAGAAGTGTTATTCTGTAAAAAGAATAAGCTCATGGAAATTGAAGCAAGCCGAGTGCTGTCAAGCTTCAGAAATCAGAAGCAAGAAAGAAGAATGAATCAGAAGCACTGATAATAGAATTTGATCCATATTTGTCTATTTGCTCTGACAAAATTCTATTTGCTCTGATACATTACTTTAGCCTATATGGCTCTGATACATATCATGTGTTCTCATATACATTTTATGTTCTGACTCGTTCATGCTGACTTTTGTCGTTTAGTTTTTGTTCTGTAACATTTCAGGATGTAGAGATGCTCTGATGATGCTCTGGTACATTCAACAATGTTCTGATACAAATCTAGCATGAAGTGATGTTGGTAGAAATTCAAAGCTCTAAAGCTATCCGAGGGAAGCAGAAATCAGAAGCTGTGAATGTTCTAAAGATCCAGAAAACTCAAGTTCTGAAGCTGTCCTAGATGGAAGCAGAAATCAGAAGCTGTGAATGTTCAGAAGATCAAAGAAATTCAAGTTCTGAAGCTGTCCTAGATGGAAGCAGAAATCAGAAGCTGTGAATGTTCAGAAGATCAAAGAAATTCATGTTCTGAAGCTGTCCTAGATGGAAGCAGGAATCAGAAGCTGTGAGTGTTCTAGGGATCTAAAGAAATTCTAGTTCTGAAGCTGTCCAATGGAAGAAGAAGTCAGAAGCTATGAATTCTCTGAAGACAGAAGCTTATATGATCGTCTCTACCGAAATAATCAGGGAAGTCTTTTATTAAAGTTCTTCGAGTATTTATTTCAGGGGGAGATTATTTATCTCAGGGGGAGATTGTTAATCTCAGGGGGAGACATATTCATATGCTTATGCTATAGCTGTGTAATTTGTCTTTTGCCGTCTGTTCTTTCTGATCGCAAATTCATATCATTTATATATGTTTTTGTCATCATCAAAAAGGGGGAGATTGTTAGAACAAGATTTGTTCTGATCAATTATCTTAGTTTTGATGATAACAATAATATGAATTTTGCTTAAGATAATATGGTACTCTAATCCAATGCAATTTCCCTTTCAGGAAATATATAAAGAGTACGCATAATTCAGCGCTCAGAAGCTTTGTCTCAAATGGTTCAGCATGCAACATCAGAACATGGTCTGGCAAGACATCAGAAGATGGTCGAAGCAGAATCAGAACATGGGTCTATGGAAGCATCAGAAGAACAAGAGAACAGAAGCACTGAAGTTCTGATGGTATCACGCTCAGAAGCACTTCAAGGTCAGAAGATCAGAAGATGCTTTGCACCAAGCTGTTTGACTCTGATGATATTCAAACGTTGTATTCACAAACATCAGATCAGAAGAAAGTACAAGTGGCAAGCTACGCTGACTGACAAAAGGAACGTTAAAAGCTACTAAAGGCTACGTCAGTAGACACAGCGTGAACAAGGCTCGAGGTAGTTGACAAAAGCGTATAACATTAAATGCGATGCTGTACGGAACACGCAAAGCATTAAATGCACTCAACGGTCATCTTCTCCAAACGCCTATAAATATGAAGTTCTGATGAGAAGCAAGGTTAACCAAATTCTACACCTATTCTGTGAATATCAACTTGCTGAAACGCTGTTCAAATCAAAGCTCAGAATCTTCATCTTCATCAAAGCTCACTACATTGCTGTTGTAATATATTAGTGAGATTAAGCTTAAACGTTAAGAGAAATATCACAGTTTGTGATTATAGCTTTTAAGAAGCAATTGTAATACTCTTAGAATTGATTACATTAAGTTGTAAGGAACTAGAGTGATCGTGTGGATCAGAATACTCTAGGAAGTCTTAGAGGTTATCTAAGCAAGTTGTAACTAGAGTGATCATGTGGATCTGTATACTCTAGAAAAGTCTTAGAGGGTATCTAAGCAGTTGTTCCTGGAGTGATCAGTGTGTGATCAGAAGACTCTGGAAGACTTAGTTGCTGACTAAGTGGAAAACCATTGTAATCCGTGCGATTAGTGGATTAAATCCTCAGTTGAGGTAAATCATCTCTGCGGGGGTGGACTGGAGTAGTTTAGTTAACAACGAACTAGGATAAAAATATCTGTGCAATTTATTTTTATCTGTCAAGTTTTTAAAGCTACACTTATTCAAACCCCCCCTTTCTAAGTGTTTTTCTATCCTTTAGATCCCTCCTCTATTAATTAACATCCCAAAATTTTTAATATTTTGGGATTTTGATTAATTCGGATATGTATATCCGAATTAATCAAAATTTCAAAAAAATTTTGTGTTTTCGGAGATGCATCTCCGAATTAATCAAAATCCTAATTTTTTCGAAAATGCATTTCCGAAATCTGGAAAAATCTAAAAAAAATCGGAGATGCATCTCCGAAGCAGGGGTAAATTTAGATTTTCGCTGGAGGTCACTCCCATAGGAGGGTCAATAAAGAAATTCTCTTATCTTAATGACTACGCTCATAGTTTCTAGTCACAGCCATAAATACTAAATGTTTTTTTTTGTTTTAACTATGAAGTCCCATTTTAGTCCCTCACAAAAATTGTAGAGGTCAGATTAGTCCCTGAGAATTAAAAAGTCCCTATTAAATCCCTTATAAAATTTAAGCGAGCCATGTTAGTCCCTCTACTAATATTTTTTTCAAACGGATTTTCTTTTACTTTTGAATCGTTACTGGACCACCAGTGAAGACCCATTTTAGCTACTCACAAAAAAGAGAGAGTCCAAATTAGTCTCTGACAAAAAAAAAGGTCTCTATTTAATCCCTTACAAAATTTAACGGAGCCATGTTAGTCCCTCTTTTAATATTTTTTTCAAACGATTTTTTTTGTATTTTTAAACTATGATTAGACTTGACAAGATAGACCTACTTTTAAAAATTGAGTACGGGTCAGAGGTTGAGTTCTTTTGCACATGGTCTTCAGAGTCTAAGTTTCCACCAGAAGCTAGGTTCTCTAGATGTGAGACATTAAAATCTTATCATTCAGAAGTTGAGTAATCATATTCTGATCTTTCAGAATCTAAGTCTCAAGCTTCTCTTCATATGTTCCTATCAGAGTCAGAGTCTGGTAAATTCTTTGACTAATGACCCTGCACACTTGAACATATGTTAGTGTGCCTAATTGTTCATTAAATACTTTGTTATCAACAAAACCTAAGTGATATGGTATAAATCAATTTTCTTCCAACATACCATGTGTATTATTTTTGCCACAAGTATTATTTACAAAAGAACGAAATTATCCTAAATCACCTTAGTAACAAAACTAAACCTTCCTAAAAGATCATTAACAACTAAAACAATAACGACACCTAATACACAAGAATACATAACAACAAAAACCATAGTCACCCACCCATAAGCCTGATAATAAACCAAACAAAGAAAAGAACGTCGTGGTATCACGGTGATTTATCTACAATCCTTTCATAAATAATTTCAATGCAACAGTCGTAAAATAGGAGTCCAGTCACAATTTGAAAAAAACTGATTTGAAAAAAATACTAAAAGAGGGACTAACATGGCTTGATTAAATTTTGTAAGGGCTTAAAAATAGACTTTTTTTCTTAGGGACTAATTTGGACTCTTCCTTTTTTGTGAGGGACTAAAATGAGTCTTTATTAGCAATCCAGTCACGGTTCAAAAGTAAGAAAAAAACCGATTTTAAAAAAATGTTAGTTGAGGGACTAACATGGCTCGGTTAAATTTTGTAAGGGATTTAATAGGGACTTTTTTTTTCTCAGGGACTAATCTGACCTCTACAGTTTTTGTGAGGGACTAAAATGGGACTTCACTCTTAAATATATCTAAAATGTTTTTTATTTTTATTTTTAAGTATATTATATTAAAATAAAAATAGAAAATAATTTTAAAAAAAATTCAAAATAAAATATATATTAATGATCAAAACAAGCCAATCCAACACAAGATGTATCGAAAATGACAAGAAAGAATTTAAAGTTATAATCTAAAGTTTTCGAAAAAAATCAACAAAAAGCGGTCTACAAAACCGTTGATAAGCAAGATAAGGGATTTAACCTCCATTTTTAATAATCATAATCGAAAGTAACATATTTCGAATTTAACCACCACAACGTCATTAGCTTTACCCTTTTAGATAACGCCTGCAATTGCTCCGCTTTATTCTGGAAAATTCGCCTATTTCGCTATTTCCAGATAACCCAAACCACACGAACCGAATAGTATTAAAAGACAATCAAACATTTTTTTGAAAAGCCACCAAGCCCCCCAAACTGCAATAGATGATCCCAAATAGTTCCTTGGGATGTCGTAGAGAGCCCTAACCAATTGAGAATAATAAGCCACGCCATACCGAAAAATCACATGTCAAAACAAATAATCAATGTCTTCATCCACGCCACAATTCGCCACACATTTTTTATCGTTCGTGGAAAGAATCTGTCTCCTAGCCAGATTGTCCTTAGTCAGACTATGATTCAATAACAATCGTCAGACAAAAATAGATACCTTAAGCGACACAGTCTTCGACCCTAAAAATTGGGAGTTAGCCTGATTGGTGTTAACGTAAACTTTAGAAAAATCTTTATAACAACCTCTGACCATGTAGCTAGAAGAGGGATGTAAAATTCAAACTCAACGATCTTCTACATCCACCTAGAAAATAACGGAGGTTAACCGATCAATACACTCCCCCACTAACTCCTCCTCCTAAGCAGACAACCTCTTATGCCACTTCCACGTCTCACTATTCTCTCCCACCCCAACTCGTTTACCTTCAAAGACGTACCATCGAGCCAATGATCTATCCAAAATAGAGTGGAAGACCCATCTCCTATTCTCGGATCAATGTTATTAAGAAACCACCCTCCATCAACCAATTTGACACGGTCCCTTATGTTTTTCAAATTCCTCCACCTAACATAACCACCACTCCTCCAAAAACATAATCGCCCCCTTCCTCACCATACCGAGCATACAACACTTGATCTATACCAAAAATTTCCTATATCATTTATAATCCTCAAATAAATAATATTCCATTTAATCCAGGAAATTTTTCTCATTTCCTCACTCCCTCCCTAGAAAAATAAATTAAAATATACTCAAGAGAAGATATGATATCTGAGGACGCCTTGAAGAAGGAAAAAAAGTATACTATAATGGAGGATATAATAGACATAACAAGAATCAGACACCCCCGATAGAGAGAAAGCGAATCTTCCACCATGACAGTCTTCTTTTGATATGAACAATCAGATGATACCAAAAATTAAGCTTCCTAGAATCTCCACCAATAGGCAGCCCTAAATACATAAAAGGTAGTCAATCGAGCTTATAGTTCATAACCATCATTGCCTCATGCGACCACGATTTTGAGATGTTGACCATAAACAACATGCTTTTAAGAAAGTTAACTTTTAATTCCGATATAGCTTCAAAAAGAATCAACACCGCATTTAAAGCTCAAACTTTTGCCCAACTTTTAACCCCCACCAATAGTGTATCATCAACAAATTGTAAATGAGAAACACTAACAACATTTTACGCCCCTATCCCATATCCTGTATATATTCATTTTCCACTACAACGTTCATCAAAACATGTAATCCTTATGCTACATTAAGAAAAAGAAAAAGGGAAAGCTTGTCACCTTGACGAATACCTCTTTCCATCTTAAACTCATCGGTTGGGTTCCAGTTCACAAGTATAGAGGTTGTTACCATATTAATACACTCTAATATCCCCTTCCGCCATAAAGTCGAAAAATTCATTTTACACATAACATCATCTAAATACCGCCAATCAACCGAACCATAGGTTTTTTCAAAATCAACCTTAAATAATAATAATAATAATAATAATAATAATAATAATATTTAAAAGAAAATAAAATATAGAGGATTGAATTCTCTCTCTTCGTTTGCTCCGGAGATTTTGGAGCATAATGGGTAGAGGTCGTGGCCGGCGGCGGCGACTGGCGGTTACGACTCCACTGGCGAGCGTTCGAGTGTTTTTCAGCCTCGTCACACACTCAATCAATTGACACAAGCAATACGAGAGAGATTTCCGATACAAAAAGTCATGTCTGAAACCCTAAACTGTTGGAACCGATTGTTGAGGAGAAGATTGAGGAAGCGGTTGCGGATCTAGATGGCGCTGCTGCCACACCAAATCAACCTTGGGTAGACATTATCAAAGGTAATCGCTTACCAACTTCTAGAAAGCATATTGAATATACACCACCTAGGGTTGTAAATGGGGAGATTGAAGTGAGCATAGAAGAAGCTGATGTTGTCTCTGAAGTCTTATTCTGGAAAAGTGCTGTGGTTATGTATGTGATAGGCGCCAATCTATCGATGAATGCTGTTAAATTGTTCATAACCAACATCTGGAACTTTGTCTCGATGCCTCAATTGTACTATAATGATGAAGGGTATTTCATTATACGATTCAAATGTAAGGAGGACAAGGAAATGGTCTTATGCAAAGGACCATACACGATCCACAGGAAACTGATGTTCATTCCTGAATGGACTCCTGATTTCACCATGAAGGAGGACATGATTCGTGTTGTTCCCATCTGGGTTACATTTCCACAACTCCCACTGGCGTTCTGGGGAGAGAAACGGCTTGGAAAATTAGCTAGTGCTGTAGGAAAACCAGTTATGCCAGATGAGTATACTGATTAGAAGCTTCGGGTGTCCTATGCTAGAATGCTTATAGAAGTGGATATTACCTCAGAACTGAAGGAAAGCATCACCATCAGGAGTCCTACAGGGGTTATCACACAAAGAGTAGAGTATGAATGGAAACCTCCTTTTTGTAAGAAATGTAATAAGGTGGGCCACCATTGTGAAGAAAAGAAGGTAGCTGTTAAGAAAGTATGGACTATAAAGCAGGCCATGGAAATACCCCAAGAGGTTGTTCCTGATCCACCTGCAGAACCAGAGAAGGAAGTACCTTGGACTGTGGTGAGGAAAAATCAAAAAAGGAAGGAGCCTGTTGTGGAGACAAGCAGCACTTCTCAGGGAGAGGTCCTACTCAATTGCCAAAATGGTTTTGATTTGCTAGGTGTAGAAGAGTTGGGGGAGCCATCTGAGTATTTGGTCCCATGATCATTACCTGGAATGTACGGGGCTTAAATAAAAGAGCAAGGCACTTGGAGGTTAAAGCCCACCTTCAACAGTTCCACATGCCTTGTATGGCTTTACTTGAGACTAGGGTCAAACAGAATAAGGCTAATAACAGTAGAGAGACATTTGGAAATAATTGGTCATGGATGGATAACTACTCTCATCATCCAAATGGGAGAATTTGGATTATGTGGCAAAGTACCAGAATAAACCTTTCTTTTGAAGTATGCTCTGACCAATACATACATTGCAAGGTACTGCATCCTACAGGAAATGTCACCTGGATGACAGTGATATATGCTCAAAATCATCTTAACAGAAGGAAGGCCCTTTGGTTGGAGTTACAAAGGTTAGCTCTTAACATAATAGACCCTTGGATGGTAATAGGTGATTTCAACAATGTGCTTACAACAACAGATAGAATTGGTGGGAATAGAGTTAAAGACTCTGAATTCCAAGACATGGAAGCTATGATGGGAGAATGTGGATTGTTTTCTCATGATACCAAAGGACCTCATTTTACCTGGTCAAATGGTGTGATACACTCTAGAATTGACCATGCTCTCTGCAATGCTAATTGGTTCCTTAAATTCCCTGACTGTGTGGTTAAGATCCTCAATGCTCATATATTTGATCATCACTCTCTGAGGGTGGATGTGAAAGATCAGTATTCTATGCCTAGACCTAAAGCTCATTTTAAATTCTTGAACCATATAACTGACAATGCTCTATTTCTACCTTGTGTGACGGACAATTGGAATGGAGCAATGGAAGGAACACCTATGTACAGGGTGTGGTGGAACCTGAAAAGGTTACAACCAAATCTGAGAAGTCTCACAAAGACTGCTTCCATAGGGGTGGAAAATCTGATGAGAAATAGAGCAAACCTTAAGCAAGCTGAAGACAACCTAGCCACTGATCTTGCTAATGCTCAGTATGAGGCAGAGGTGAAAAGGTGGAAGGAGGAGGTCCTTAAGGCTATGGAGATGGAAGAGAAGATCCTGAGGCAAAAATCAAAGATGACTTGGTTGAAGCTTGGAGATGAGAATAATTCCTATTTCCATACCATTGTGAGAGGAAAAAACAAGATCATTGGCATTCAATCTCTGGAAAGTCAGGAGGGGAAGCTTCTAACAGAGACCAAGGATATTGAAACTGAAGTGCTTAAGTTCTACAAAGACTTGGTGGGTATTGCTAGTCAGACATTGAGGCATATTGATATAGAGGCAGTGAGGTGTGGAGTTTAACTTCAACATCAACAGGCTGCAGATTTGATTGCTCCTATCACTGATCAAGAAATTTGGACTGCTCTGAATGGCATAGGGGAGGATAAAGCACCAGGTATTGATGGCTATACATCCAAAATTTTCAAATCTTCTTGGTCTGTTATAGGTACTGATGTTAGGAATGCAGTTCATGATTTCTTTGCTAGGGATAGAATGCTTAGGGCTGCCAACTGTGCATTGGTCACACTTATCCCCAAAACCCCTAATGCTAAGAACATGAAGGACCTAAGGCATATTGCTTGTTGCACCACCCTGTATAAAATCATCTCAAAGATTCTTACCAATAGGCTTAGCAGAGTGATTAGTAGTGTTGTGGACTATAGCCAATCTGCATTCATTCCTGGAAAAGTCATTCAGGATAACATAATCATTGCTCAAGAGCTAATTAGAAGCTATAGTAGGAAACACATTTCCCCTAGATGCACAATCCAACTTGATATTCAAAAAGCCTATGACTCTTTAGAGTGGAAAGCCCTTGAAGATATCATGAGAGAGATGAATTTTCCCCAACAGTTTATCACCTGGATTATGTTGTATATTCAAACTGTGTCTTATAAATTCAATATAAATGGCCACCATAGTGAATACCTACAAGCTAGGAGGGGCCTCAGACAGGATGACCCAATATCCCCATTGCTTTTTGTCTTAGTTATGGAATACCTCCATAGATGTTTGAAGAAGCTCCATGGCAACCCAAAATTTGAATTTCACCCAAAGTGTGAGAAGCTAGGAATAACTAGTATATGCTTTGCTGATGACTTGATGTTATTCACTAGAAGGGATGAGAGTTCTGTGAAGCTTATGATGGACACTATTACTCAGTTCTCTGCAGCAACAGGGCTAAAGGCTAGTCCCACAAAATGCAAAGTTTATTTTGGGGGAGTAGATGAGAATGTACAACAAAGGATTCTAAGCATCACTGGTTTTCTTACTGGCAGTTTACCCTTCAAGTATCTGGGGGTTCCCCTCATGAGTAGGAATTTAAATATTAATATGTGTAGACCTCTGATTGACAAGATTACTTCCAAGATAACATATTGGACTGCCAAACTCCTTAGTTATGCAGGAAAACAACAACTTGTGAAAAGTGTGCTGTTTGCTATTACTAACTATTGGATGCAGGTTTTTCCTTTGCCCAATTGTGTTACCAAGCATATTGAAGCTATGTGTAGGAGCTTTGTGTGGAGTGGAAAAGCTGAGATAACCAAGAAGGCTCCTGTTTCCTGGGAAAATATATGTGAGCCAAAATATGCAGGGGGCCTGAACATCACATCACTGAAAGAATGGAATCTGGCTACTTTGGGGAAACTCCTTTGGAACATTCAGTCTAAAGCTGATAAGATGTGGGTGAAATGGGTGAATATCTACTATCTCAAGAACCAGAACTTCTTGCTATGGAAACCAAAAAATGATTGTTCTGTTTTGATAAAAAGTTTAGTAGCCTGCAGGGAACGCATAATACAGACTTACTACTGGCAGACTGTCCTACAAACTGGTGGCTATAAAACCTCAAAGATGTATCATAGTCTGAGAGGGGAAAGAGATCATGTGCCATGGAAGAAGGTTGGGTTCAAGAATCTGGCTAGGCCCAGGGCTCAGTTCCAGATGTGGCTGGCCCTCATGGAGAGAATGAACACTAAAAGCAGACTCCAAAAGTTTGGAATCCAAACTGATCTTAGGTGTGCCTTCTATTTAGAACAGGAAACACTCAATCACCTTTTCTTTGACTGCAGGTGGACTAGAGTAATCTGGTCTCAAATGCTAAACTGGATTGGATACCATCACAACCATGGTATATGGCAGTATGAAAAGCAATGGCTCACCATGGATGCTAACAAGAAAGGATGGAGAAGACAAATCCTCAAAGCTGCTGCAGCAGAATTAGTGTATGCCTTATGGCAGAACAGGAACTCCATCATCTTTGCTCAAGGAATTCGGGATGAACATGTGCTGGATAGAGTTAAATTCATTGTTTACACAAGGTGTTCTAGGCATAGAACTCTTATTACACATTTTGATGAGAATACTCTTTGCATAGAGTAAGTTGTTTATTGTAACATGGCTCATTGGAGCGGTATGTACTTCAAGGTTTTTGGAAATAAAATTTATTTGATTCCAAAAAAAAATTATTATTATATTTTCAAAATATGTGTATCGTCCACCATTTCATTATATATAAGAATGTCGTCTAGGATCTTCCTATCTTAAACAAAAACTATCCGAGACTAAAAAATAACACTTTCAATCATGTGTCTAAGCCTATTAGCAAGAACCTTAGATAGAATTTTATACATTCAGTTAACCAAAGAAATAGGTCAAAAATCCGACAAACGTTGATGACTTTAAACTTTTGGAATCAAATCAATAAAAGAATTGAATATGACTTTGGACAATTTTCCATTAGGTGAAAATCTGCACACACAAAAAGTGCATCAACTCATCTTTTAAGACGTCCCAGAAGTCTTTGATAAAGCCAAGATTAGTTCTGACTAGTCCAGGACTCTTAAAAATATCACAATCCCAAACTACCTGTTTAATCTCAACCTTTGAAAACTGTTAAAATATGAAAGAGAGTGATAAAAAATAGTATGAGGAAGAGCAACTTGAATGCAATTTGGCCAAAACGAAACCCAAGCATCCATTAATATAAAACTATCCAAATGAATCATAGAAAGATCATCCTCCCAATACCACGTGAATCTCCTCCCACACAATACTAAATCAAATAGAAAATTATCTTTAATGAGCTGGTTAAAATGAGAATAATCCTCCACACAATCAACAGTTACCCTAATCCTTCTTTTCTCAATCGATTGAATAACATTAAAATCGCCACTCACACACACCAAGCGTCCCCCCTATCATCATTAATCAAAATAACCAAGTGATTCCATAAAGATAATCTACCACCAGTATCACAAGTAGCATAAACTTTGGTAATAGAAAACTTATGCCCTGGCTATCTAAAGCACTCTTTTATAGTCCAAAGATTCTCAATACTTGTTGAAATTTTCGCCACCACCTAGTTAATATCCCAAAATATTAATAAACCTCCAAAGGCCCCTACGGAGGGCCAAAAAATATAGCCAACTTCAGAGGACCCCCACAGATACCTACACACAGCACCGTCAATCACTTCCAATTTTATCTCATGAATGCACACCACCAAGAAATAATTGTCTATAACCAACCTCAGTACCCCTCTCCTCTTCTCCCAACCACCTAAACCTCTCACATTAAAAGAAACAAGGTTCATTATTACCACCTAAATCCCACTCAACAACCCTAAAAGCACCCTAACTTAAAAATCCACTTTCAACCCCAATACTTCTCTCCCCTCCCCTTACCATCCTCACATCATCCACCCTTCTTAATCTCATCACCCCCTTGACAAAGCACTAAACATATTTGAACAATCACCCTTGATCTTTAAGCCTATAGATTTTCTAATCACACAAACATCATCAATAACCTCTTGAGGTTTACTATGAAACTTCATCCAATTTTTCCAATCCTCATTGTCATACCCCAATTTTTGACCTAAGATACCACCTCATATCATCTGCATATGCATCATTTGCATCTCTAACAAATTGCATAGCTTGTGTTTGCTACTTGTGACTCAGCAGGGTTTAATCAAGAAATCACTCATCAGTACAAGTAAAAATCAATTAGGGTTTTGTTCTCCCTTCATCTCAAATGAACTATTTTCATCAACAATCAACATTTGGTCCTCAGAGATTCATTTCAACAAGCTCAGAGACTTTGAATCAACTAGATTAGATTATGACTGAAGATAGCATACCCCTGACTTTTGCTCAGGATTTGACCTAATGACTTGGGACATGACCTCAAGACCCCAAGTACATCATTTTTACCTAATCTATTGGCTCAAGACATCCCCTGCACAGGGACTGATCAACAGTGAAATTTCAAATCATCAGATTAGGGTTTTTGAACTATCAGGGACTGAAATCAGGGATTACATTTGAGAAACCCTAAAAAGCTCCAGGGAATCACTCAAAGGTTTTAATCATCTTCAAATAATCCCTATGACAATATCCAATGGAAATTGTATCTCAATTCAAGATCCACAGTCATCAATTTCACCAGGTCGACAATTGGGGTTTTTGACCTAATTCACCTGAACAACTGACTTTTTAATCAGAACATGGTGCCACAACTTAAACCATGGCTCAAGGTCCTCCAATAACTCAACATGATCCATTCATACCATTCATTTGGTGAGGATAGTTTGGTTCATTTGAAATCTCCAGAAACGCGATTCGTTTGAAAAAGTCAACTATACAAGATCACCATTGACTTTTTGGAAATTTTGGTCAACCATGACTTTTGAAGTTTCAAATCATCAATATATGATATATGAAGTCATTTGATCAAGGAAAATCAAGAAAATCAATCAATAATCAAAAAGTCAAAAGTTTGACTTTCCATACTTAGAAAAGTTTCTAAGTGTTTTTCAATGGTTTTTTCCAAACTTTGGAAGGGAATAACTCAAAATTTCACCTACAAACTGAAAAAAACTTCCAACATGAAAGTTGTAGATTTTGATCTAATGAACAACTTTGTCACATAAAATGATTTTCCAAAAGATCAACCATTTAAGAGATATGGAGCTTCAAAGTTGGTATCTTTTGAAAATTTCACTTAAAATCTAACTTTCTTCAAAGTTCATGGATCTTTTTCACCCATTTCCTTAAGGCTATGTTTGGGAGTTTGGAGAGGAGGGGAGGGGAAGGCTTCCAAAAATGAAATTTAAAAAAAATATAGAAAAATATTTGACATTTTTTGAAAAAATGATTTTGTTTAGAATGATAAAATAGTCATTATCATTACTAAATTTTTAATTTTTAGAATACTATAACAACCTAAAAGATATTTGGAAAATTTAGGTAAGCCCTTCAAAACCCTCCAAAACCCTCCTTCAATACAATTTTTGAGTTCCCCCATTTTATGGGGTTTTTGGTGTTATGAATAAACTCAAACCCTCCAAAACCCTCCTACCCAAAATCTTTTTATCCTTTTCACCTAATTCTTCCTATTTTTCAAAACCCTCCCCTCCCTTCCCCTCCAAACTCCCAAACATAGCCTAAAGGTTTTGAAGAAACTTTCAACTAGGGTTTTGAAGCACATAACATGAGCTTTCCAAAATGTCCAAGAGCATGAAAAAATATGGAGCATAGCTATGGCTTTGAATTATGCATTTAGTGATCATTTTCACTTGAAATTTCAAACCATTTTCACTAAGTTTCATTACTACATGACCTATAATGCAAGTAATGATGCATCAATGAAATAATCGAGAGATATTTTCTGATTTGAAGATCAGAATGGAAGAGGATAAGAAGCTTGGAAGATTAACCATGGTTAAGTCACTTTTAACCATTTGCATTTAATGTAAAGATTCCATTTTATCTCCAAATGCCAAATCACCATTCTTTGATCAACTTGCAAAGCTCTGCATTCAGAATCCTTGGCCTATAAATAGAGGTCCAAACTTCATTCAAAATCACACCAAAACCTCACAAATTATAGGTTTTCTCTTTCTTTCTTGAATTGCAAGTTTCTTAAGTTTCAAAGAGGTAGAAATCTCAACCTCTAAACCTTTGAAGTTATGGCCAAAGTGATGGTTCTAACATCTCATAAACATCATATGGGATGTGTTTGATCCACTCACACACCCCAAAACACCTTAAAACTCAGAATCATCATCTCACCTCCATGTTTGCATAAAGTGAGCCTTAACATGCCAATTTTCATACCAAGCCATATCTGTCCAAACTAACCTTCTAGACATCATCCATATACTTCATATGAACTGTTCCAACCATCATCCATGATCTGAAACACCAAAATCACCAAGCTTGATCCTCACTTAAGTCATACTGCAGATCGGGTACCATAGATTGATCAAGAGGTTTCCAGTTCATTCCAATCATTCAAACATGTTCCCTAAGGTCCATTGAAGCTGTCCAGATCAAGAAACAACATCTGGAACCTCTCATTTGCAGAATTCGATTCTCAGTTTTGGCATTTTTAAGGTAAGCTCTCTTGAACTTCAAACTCTATCATACATGCATCATAAGTGAAATATTGCTTTGCCATCTTGTTTCTGCATGTGTATGGATCATTAACCCTCAATCAATTGTTAATTACCTTGCACATACACGATTCCATGATCAATCTCAGAATTAGGGTTCTTCGTGTTCATCAGAAAATCAATGGCCTTAGAGTGAAAATAAATGAAATTAAAGGTCACCATCATGTTCCTTATGAAAAAACGAGTGAGATAGACCCTTCACTTGATCAATTTCATTCAGTTTCAAAGATTTTCAAAATCAAATGGGGATGGTGTTCTTGGCGCCATTTTCTGTTCAGAAAATTCAAATGTTCGTTTTTAAATATAATTAAATGAGTGTGTTATGATAACAAGCTGCGCACGCAGCTCAGTTGGCAAGTGTTTTGGTTGGTAACCTCAAGGTCACGAGTTCAAGTCCCTTAGGGACCAAAACCTTTTTTTTAACACTTATTTTTCTTCATTTTCTACACAATTTCATCAATCATTTTAACCAATCAAATCAACTCTTTTTTACTTCATTTTTTGTACACTTCTCATTTAATATATGTATTTTATGAATATCCAAAAAAATCACAAAAAAAATATTTATTTAATGTGTTTTTATTAAGTTTAAAGTGACTTGTTTTTAAATGTTTTTAATACTTTAAAAATAGTTTTTTTCACTTGATTTTCAAAACTTAATCACTTGTAAATATTTTGTGATCAAACCCTAATCACTTAGGTCTTAATTAAGTATAAAATTTGTTTTTATCTTAATTAAGTTGACTTTTGTCAAAATTCAAACTGTTTTAAAACAAACGAACAAAGTTTTTCAAAACAATAAACCATTTCCTTTTGGTTTTCTTTTCAAAAAAAAAAACTCTTGATCAAATCTTTTTTGATTGATCGATTGATTTTCAAAAAACATGGGCCTCTCGAATATTAGAGAGTATAAGTCCCATTCCTTTTTCTTTGTACAGTTTTTCTTTAAAACTTCTTTCAAAACAAAACTTTCAAACTGTTTTCAAAACGACGAAACCTCGCTTTTAACAAAACAATCAACCATGTTTTATAAAATAAAACATGGGCCTCCACATAGGTATAAGTCTCATTCCCTTACATGAAATTAGGTATTTTATTGTACATACACCTTTTTGTACATACCTCGATCAATTTGATTTTTAACCTCGAATAACAAATCAAAAATGAAGGTTTTCTTTAAATCTTCCCAAAAATACCATGGGCCTCCATGTAGGTATAAGTCCCGAGCCCTTTTGTAAATATTTGTTTACATAACTTCTGAATAAACTCAATGGGCCTCTCCCCGAGTATAAGTCCCGAGCCCCGTGTATACAAACGAATCATCCTTACAGGTATATTTCCTTCATAAACTCCATTTTATACACACACCTTGTCATATATAATTGTTCATAACTGTTCATACTTGTTCATATTTGTTCATGTACTTGTCAATATTTGTTTGTACTTGTTCATATTTGTGATCGTGTTATATATACTTGTTCAACTTAGTACAACACTAGGTTCCCCATAGCCTCCTATTGGGCTTCGTGCAAAGAATCTCCCTAGTTTAGGTTAGGACATAGAGTATGGTTTCCTGGTGAAATCGCTCTAAGAGCTCAAACCAACTATACCATGCCTCCTCTTGGGCTTCGTACAAATGACTTGTCCCTCCCATAGCCTCCTCTTGGGCTTACAATGCAAGGACCCTCGATTGTCCCTCCCATAGCCTCCTCTTGGGCTTACAATGCAAGGACCCTCGGATAGCCTCCTCTTGGGCTTCGTACAAGGACCCACGGGCTTCTTATAAGCATCCCCAATATCCAAATCAAATACCCTAGGAGATTAGACATTTATCATCTCTATGATAGGAGTATCTCATCTATATCATCACAAACAATCAATCAATCAAATTTTCTCTTTTGCCACAAGGCTGGCTAATCAATCAAACCTTTTGCCACCAGGCTGGCTGATTAATCAAAGTTTTTGCCACAAGGCTGGCTTCGTCGAAACTTTTGCCACAAGGCTGGCTGATTAATCAAAACTTTTTGTCACAAGGCTGACTTCATTGAAAGTTTTTGCCACAAGGCTGGCTAATCAAACTTGTTTTTGCCACAAGGCTGGCTAAACAAAAAACATCTTTATCATTCTAAGCGGCATAAGTGGCACAGCCCAGGGCTTATAATGAAAAGATTTTCAAACAAAAAACAAACAGATGTATGTGATGATATAGATTAGATACATCGAACATTGAGATGACATTTGTCTCTTATCCTTTGCTTCCACTAGCATAAGTGGGAACTACGATTGCTCTGACTTTCTCAACATCCCTTTGAGAATACGTAGGCACAAGGTCTTATTCCTTGGCGAGCAAAACTTCTCCCTCAAACCACTCAAACCTTAGCACCCGTAGACCCCGAGCTATAGATGCTCTGATTCCCTCTAAGGGATATGTATGCAGAGGATCGCGATGATCTTTGCGAGCATAATCAAACAAACACCTTAGGTCCCACCTATCTCACAACAGAACCTCCACAATAACATAGAATGAAAAACATAACAAAGAAGCCTATAGAGTACTATAGATACGTTGGGTGCTAATACCTTCCCTTCGTATAACCAACCCTCTTACCCGGAATCTCTCCCCCACTTTTAAGGTTATTGCAGCTTTTTTCCTTTTCCTACTTTGGAAACAATAAAAAGTTTGGTCGTGACAAAAACAAAGAAAAATCTTTTTCTTGAGCACTCGAGCCCAAAGAAGGCATCAGGTGTCTCATCCCACAAACGATGATTTTTCCCCGCGACACTCATTAGAGCTTTAAGCCTTAGAATCCTTCGACAAATAAACCCATTCATATTTCTTAGAAGAAGACCTAGACGAACTGCTAGAAAACTTTTTCTTTTTCTACCCTTAAGGGATCAAATAAAATCTATCTTTAGTTAATAAACGTGCCACTCTTTTTAGATTAAGAACAAATGATACATCATTCTTATTACGATATTTAAGCAGGCATCTTCCCTTCTCTTGCTTACTGTGACTAGTTCCAATTTTATTACCCTTAGAATGTCCTTCCTCCACTTTTTATTTCTTTTTGATACATTCATAACTCCAAGGACCATGCCACTCAGATGAATTTTTTAACTTAAAACCTTCCTAAGACCGCTCCTCATTGTCAACCAAGGGCGCATTTTCAAAAGCGCAGCTCATTCAGTACCTTGATACTCATTTTGCTTCTTATAATCAATTAAACATTGTCACATGTTAAGCCAAATTCTAGATCCTCCACAAATATAATAGGATATTTCTTCCCATCAACCCAAAAGGCCTCTACCACATTTATTTCCCCCACCAATTTTGTAGTGATCAAAATACGAACATAATCCAACCTCAATTTGATAATTGTGCATTCATCAATTTTCAATAGCTAGGAAAAACAGTCATCTTGTTTTAGAGTGAAAGAATAATGGTCCGACTTGTTACAACTGTGGTGAATAGGGTTATATCAGTATGCAATGGAGAAGCCAAAGAAGACGACAACTACTGCTGCCCAGACTAATGGTAGAGTGTTTGCTTTGAGTGGTTCAGAGGTCCACAAGACATATAACTTAATCAGAGGTACATGTTTCATTAACAATGTTGAGTTAATTACTATTATTTATACTGGTGCTACTAATTCTTTTAATTCTCTTGAGTGTGCTAAGAGGTTGGGTTTAAAACTATCTTCTATTATTGGGAGTATGTTATCGATACCCTGACTAATGGTTATATGACTACTACGTTGGTTTGTTTGAGTTTTTCGTTGACTATTTATGGTAAGAGTTTTGCGATGGAATTGGTCTATCTACCTTTGCATCAAATCTATGTTATTCTTGGAATGAACTGGTTAGAATTCAACTATGTTCATATTAACTGCTTCAACAAGATTGAAAAATTTCTAGAGTTTGGCGATAGTGGAGAGCTGATGTTTTTATTTTCTAAACAAGTGGAATAACTCTTAGAAGACGAGGCTTAGATGTTTACAATGTTTGCATCTTTGCAAGTCGACAGTAAAGTTTCCAATGTTTATTTACCTATTGTGTGTGATTTTTTGGATGTGTTCCCTGATGATATCATGACTTGTCGCCAGAGCGCGAAGTTGAGTTCTCCATAGACTTGGTACCCAATATTAATCCTATGTCGATGGCTCCATATAGGATGTCTACTCCAAAGTTGGGTGAATTGAAGAAACCGTTGGAAGAGTTGCTTGTGAAGATTCCACCAAGTGTTTCTCCGTGGGATGTGTGAGTGTTGCTAGTTAAGAAGAAGAACAACAATACGAGGTTGTGTGTTGACTACAAACAACTGAATAAAGTTACCACTGAGAACATGTAACCTCTTTTGAGAATTGATAATTTGATGGGTGCTTGTGTATTGAGCAAGATAGATTTGAGGTCTGGTTATCAGATTCATGTGAAACCAAACAATGTTCTGAAGACTGCATTTAGAACGAAGTATGGTCATTATAAGTATACAGTAATGTTGTTCGGAGTGTCTAATGCACCAGGTGTGTTCATGGAGTATATGAATAGGATTTTCTATCCTTATCTAGATCAGTTTGTGGTTGTGTTCTCGATGACATCTTAATACATTCTAAGTCCGGTGAAGAACATGGGGAGCATCTGAAAGTCTTATTGCAGGTGTTGAGAGAGAAGAAGCTTTATGCAAAGTTGTCCAAATATGAATTATTGTTAAAAGAAGTGAGTTTTCTCGGCCATGTGATTTCTAGTAGAGGGATTAATGGTAATCCGTCAAAAGTTGATGATGTGTTATAGTGGGAGACTCTGAAGTCTGTTACGGATATAAGAAGTTTTCTAGATTTGGCTGGTTATTGCCCGAGGTTCATCAAAGGTTTTTCAATATTAGCACTGCCTTTGGCTCAGTTGACTCGAAAGGATCAAGCTTATGTCTGGGATGTGAAATAGGAGGAAAGTTTCTGAGAAATCATGGAAAAGTTGAGGAATGCTTAATTGTTAATTTTGTCGAATCCAAGTGGGTTCTTTGTGGTGTATTGTGATGCATCAAAGATGAGTTTAGGTGGTGTGCTGATGAAGAATGCTTAGGTTGTGGCTTATACTTCCGGAAAGTTAAAAGTTCATGAGAGGAACTATCGTACGCATGATATGGAACTACCAGTTGTAGTTTTGTGTTAAACATTTGGAGACATTATCTTTTTGGTTCTAGATTTGATGTATTTAGTGATCATAAAAGCTTAAAGTATCTATTCGATTAGAAATAATTGAACATGAGGCAGAGAAGATAGCTTGAACTCCTAAAGGGTTATGATTTTGGCTTAAGTTGCCATCCTAGTACGGATAATGTTGCAGCTGATGCGTTGAATAGGAAGTCTTTGCATATGTCGATGCTTATGGATTGAGAGTTGGAATTGGTTGACCAATTCAAAGATATGAGTTTAGTATGTGAAAAGACTCATACCAGTGTGAAATTGGGTATGTTAAAACCGACCAATGGTATTCTTGATGAGATCAGTGTGACCGGTTAGTGTTGATCAATCGAGGTGAAGGTGGTGACTTCAAGATTGACGAGAATAGTATGATGAGATTCAGAGACAAAGTTTGTGTTCCAGATGTGCCAGAACTTAAGAAAAGTATTCTTGAGGAAGAACACCATGGTAAGCTCAATATCCATCCATGTGCTACCAAAATGTTTTAAGACTTAACACTACAAAAAACTGCAATTATCCAGGTGAAATTCACCCGCAAAAGCAAAAATCACCCTGCAACACCGTAATTGCGAGGTGAGTTGTTCACCCCGGAAAAACGTTAGTCGCAAATATTTGCAAGGGGATTAACACCCCGCAACTTTGCCAGGTGGTTTTCACCCCGCAACATTGCCAGGTATAAAACACCTTGCAAACACGCTTTCCAAGACTTTTCAGCGAACTTCGTTCCATGTGACAGTTTCGTGCAGAGCAGGTGTGACAGTTGAGTCAGAGCAGTGTTAGGGGACTTGCGGGGTGAATTTCACCTAGCAATATTTGAATATTCAAAAACTTGCAGGGTGAAATTCACCTGGCAAATATTCTAAGATACCATGTAACATGCACTACGCAAAATGTAACGCAGATAATAAAAAAAAATTATAGTATTCTAAATATTAAAATTAATATTTAGAATAATATAAATATAATAAATTCAATAAAAATATATATTTATATTACTCTAAATATTAAAATTAATATTTAGAATAATATAAATATAATAAATAATTTAAATTCAAAAAATTTTAAAAATGCAATTTTATAATTAATTCTAATTATTTTAATTCATACTTAATATAAAGAAATTTATAATTAATCTAAAATATTTAAATTCAAAATAATATTCACTGAGGATCTGGGATGTCCGCGTTATTTTCGTTTACTTCATCATTCTCGTCTACCACCCCCTGGTTACCAACCGCTCCAAATCCACCACCACCATATTGTTGTTGAAATAGTTGTTACATTTGTTGCATTTGTTGTTGCATTTGTTGTTGTATTTGTTGTTGCACTTGTTGTTGAATTTGTTGTTGTGTAAGCATTATTTGCTCTTGTGAAAGTCGCAATGCTTCCTCCAACTCCGTTTGTTTTTTCTCAATGTTTCATTTTCACGTGCTGCATCACTCTGAGCTAGTTGTCTAATTGTTTCAGTTATTTTAGGGGTTAATGTTGTAGAACGTGAAGACCCTTCCTCGTCTGCAATTCTCCTAAATAAAGAACACCTATCCCCTTTTTTGTAGTTGCCAGCTAAAGGTCCAGTAGCATAAATTTTTCCATGTCTATTCTTTCCCTAACTTGCTTTCAACCACAAATGTTGATTAATAGCTGGATCATGAGGATGTCGCCCCCGTCGACCACCTAACTCAGGATGTTTAGCTAAAAGCTCCACCTTCAACCTTTAGTACTCCGCCTACACATACGTAAATAAATTAAATAAAGTAAAAAATAGTAATAGAAAATAACATTTATGTTCAGTATGCAAAAACAAAAACAACATTTACATATGCACATACCACCACCATTCACTCCAATACATCATGCTAACTACCAAATTACTAATTTCTTAGCAGAGTCTCAAAATCTACCAAACAGTCTCAAATTTTTCATTTTTAAATTCATATACTTCCTCCAATTTTGAGTTGATAAACTATTTTTAAGTTGGTCATTATATTATGCAAATATAAAGTGTTTTCAAACATATCAGGTGTATTTGTTGCCAACTTTCTTACTTGTTAAGAATGGAAAAGTTATTGATAAAGTGGTTGGAATAAGAAATGAGGAGCTACAAAGGATGATTGAGAAACATATAAACTAGGTATATTCACTGTAACAAAAATACAGTTTCTGCAGCACATTCTTCTTTAATTACATGGGAATAAAGTTGGTCATTATGTTATGTTTTGGTTACACAGAAGAGTATTCATAAACTACTATCAATATTATTGCATTTTTCAATGTTATTTTACTCTATTGATAATCAAAATCTTCAACAACATGCAATATTCTATTGGCCATAATCACATAGTTCTGTTATGTTCTTTTTTACATGGAAAATTCTAGTATCATCTTACTTGAGTATCTCTAGCACGGTCGTCGCAATACTCTCCATCTCTTGTCATAAGTACATTCTCCAATCCACGACCTCTTTAAATCATCAATTAAAGGTTGTAAATACACATCAATTCCTGCTCTTGGACTCGACAGCCCTGGAATGAGGCAAGTCAAAAACATGTAAGGCTTTGTCATGCACATCTCAGGGGGGAGGTTGTAAGGGGTAACAATAACCGGCCAACAAGAATATGCAGTTCCCGACTGTTGGACATATGGAGTAAAACCATCTGAGCACAATCCAAGTCTGACATTTCTAGGTTCTATAGCAAAATCAGGATGTATCCGATCAAAGTGCTTCCATGCCTCACCATCAGATGGATGTCGCATAGTGCTTGTACTTGTTTTGTTTGTATGATGCCATGTTATTTGACTTGCACTGTGCATTGAAGCAAACAATCTCTGCAACCTTGGTATTATCGGCAAATAAAACATTGATTTCACTGCTATGCGTTTTTTATTACGATCAATGGCTTTAGTGCGAACTACATACCTTGGACTGTTACAAAACTTGCATTCCTCTAACGCTCCATCGTTTGTACCAAACACATTGTCATAGAACAACATGCAACCTCTAATGCAACAATCAATCTTCCTTACTTCTAAACCCAACCTCATAACCAACCTCTTCGCGTCATAATAACTTCTAGGCAAATTGTCTTTCGTAGGAGTTGCATCCAACATCATTTGACAAAAGAATTCCAGACACTGATCAGGAACATTCCAGTTTGACTTTGCAGCTAACAATCTCACACACATAAATAATTTAGAGTCTGACGAACCCTCAAATAATGGCGTGTTTATTTCTTTCAACAACTCATAAAATTTTTGAGCTTTCTCATTCGGCAACTCTTCCTCGTCACTATCTTGTTGTTCATCGTAGGCCATGTTCACCCCTAAAGCATCGCCAATCATGTCATCGGGTAGATTAAATTGTTCTTCATATTCCATCTGTGATCGACTACTTGATCCATGTTGGAAATTACTTGTCTCTAGCATATTCATCGGCATTTCTTCCCCATTTGATGTCCAAACCTAATAGTTTTCCTTAAATCCCTTTCTCTTCAAATGAGTTTCTACTTCTTTCGGATCACTTAGTATAGTTCTACATCCACATTTAAGACACGGAAATCTCACTCCTCCTTCTGTCCAACAACATTCTTGATCAAATGCCCATGTAATAAATAATTTAACTCCTTCCTCAAAAAGTGGTTTAAGTCCATGTCTCCCAGCATACATACGATCGTACATCCAACTACGATAACACTTGTAATTTTCCATACTGCATGTTTACAATATCGTATCCATTATAATAATCAGAAAACATTTTAATCAATTGACCAATTCGAGAATTCTAGTCAATTATATCAATTATATAATTTTATGTTAAAACATAGTAAATCTAGAATTTACGCCAACATCACTACTAAAAATATTACATTTGCTTACAAGATTTTACATCAAGTATAAAGATAACTGATGTGAAAAATATGTGTCAAAGAATTTTACATCAGGTATTTAATGGAGCTGATGGGAAAAATAACTAAAAAATTAAAAATCCAATACACGGTGGCATTACTGTAAATAAAACTAAATTTTTATAAAGGCTTTTACATCAGGCCATATAATACCCGATGGGAATAGTATACCAGAATAGGATTTTTCATCGGCCAATACAATACCCGATGGGAAAAGTCTACACAGTGGCATTACTGTAAATAAAACAAATTTTTTTATAAAGGCTTTTACATCAGCCTATACAATACCCGATGGGAAAAGTTTGCCAAAAAGGGATTTCCCATCAGCCCATACAAAACCCGATGGAAAAAGTCTACCAGAAAGAGATTTTCCCATTGGCCTATATATTACCCGATGGGAAAAGTCTCCCACTATTTCCAACTTAACCCTAGCCTCCTTCACTCAAAAACCAAAATTTCTTTTTCCTTCTTTGCTTTCTCTGCGCGATACAGCTTCACCTTCACCGACCCACTCACCTCCCTTCCTGCGCGACTGAACAAAAACCCAGAAAAGATATATACAATGGTTGGCTAGCTATACACAAAACATATTCTTTTCTTTCTTCCCTTCCTGCGCGATTGAACAAAAACCCACGACGGCCGGTAACGCCCAGCAGACTCGCCGGTAACGCCACCGTCGTCGATCCACGACCTTCGCCAAACCGCGTCTTTGCGTTAGTGTACGACCTCGCCTCCTCTTCCGGTCCTGCTTCAGCCTGCCCGTGACGGCCTGAGTCTCACGGTGCACGACCCTTCCTCTTCCGTAAGTTTTTTTAATTGATCCTTTTTGTTAGCATCTGTTATGTTTAATTGTCTGGATGATATATGTGTTATATGGAATTTTGAATTGGTTTGTGGTGGACTGAAAGCTAGTATAATGATATGGCTCGGTTTTTGTATGCTCTTTAGATTGTTTTGAACAAAAAATTATGATGGTTTGGATATTTGATAGATGCTTTGAATAGCTTGATGTGTGTAAATGTAATAATAACTAGGGGTGGACATCGGTCGGATTCGGATGAAAAAACCTCGATCCGAAGAAACCCACAGATGACAATATCTCATCCACTATCGTCCGTTTGGTGTCATCGGTTTTAATTTTGGCGGTTTGCCGGTTTGTCGGTTGGTTCGGGTGAGTTTAGTCGGTTGAAAATCAATTGCAAAAAATAAAAAGATTGGCGGTTGAAAATCAATAGCAAGAGAACAGAAGTTTGAAACTTAGATCCAGAAAAACAAAATCTAAAGAATGCTAGTTTTATAAATTAATGAAGAATGATAGAATGAATTCATGAAGGAATAATATTCTTGATAGAGTAACATGAATGAAAAATAATTTATGAATAAATCTAAGCTAACATTAGAGAAAACCAGGAATAAATATCAGAATATAATACTTATAAAGTGAAGATTTGAGAGAAAGATGATAAAGTGAAGATTTGAGAGAAAGATGATAAAGTGAAAGATTGAGAGAGGTGGTACTAGCTTATAGTATATGTTTTAGAGAGAGAATGATGATTAAGTCTGAGATGTGAGAAAAGAATGGTTAATTAATGTTACTCCTCAAAGAAACTTTCTTGATTGGAAAAAAGAATTGGACTTTATCTTTGTTTTAAAAGTGGAGTCTATCAATCTACCCTTGTATTGCAAGTTCAGATAATTTAGATAAAAAATTGAATTTTTTCATCATCTAAAAAGTTGAGCCTATATAGTAGTAGTATAGGGTTGTACTCGTACAAGTTAAAGATATATAGAACTTTGTAGTATGTCGGTCGGTAGTGGAAACATGTGCTTGTTAAGGGGTTAGAATAGGTCTAAAGTGCTTGTTAATTTGGTTACTAGAATGGTTGAAAGCTAGATGTTATTAACTATTAGAATTGGTTTTGGACTCAGCTATTTGGATGTATTACATATTTGGCATGAAATGTACTTTATTGGTATTAGTTTAGTCTAGATGGTGTTGGTTGTGAAAATGGTTAGCTCTAAGCTATAGTGAATCTACTTGTGAACTTGTTTTCTGTTATGACTTTTTGTATTTAAGCTTCTTGATATGAAATGTACGAATGCCTTTGAAAATGAAAGTATATTTTCAAGGACCAAAGTTGTATTGATATTCATGCTGAAAATTTAATAATTTAGTAAATAATAATATTACATGATACAATTATATGATATAATTGACCGTTTATGTAGTTTTTGTATACAAAAAATGCATAATTATTAAACTTTTTATGTTTAAAAGATGTTTGTTCAGGGACAATAGTTTATTTTATAATTTATAGAATGTGATTCAAAACATGCTTAAATTATATGTTTATGTATTTTTTAGGTACTTGAAGATACATAGCTGATTGGAGTTCATCTGATTTATAATAAGGTTAGTTTCTTGTTGGGGCCTAACTTGAGTTGGATATTGATATGTTTAAGCTTTCAGACATATGTATTTCTGGGTTTTCTGAATGCGGTGTTTTTCTTTTTAAATTTTAAGTTAACACACATAAATTTTGAGAGCAAAATTACAACTCAACACAGTTAGTTATAAACTTCCCAATCAAAATTATTATCCAAACACTAAATTAGTTATAAATTTTCAAAAAATAATTACAACAATACACCATCTCATTCATGTTTAAAAGTCTCTCAATTCTAATAAATTTCTTCAAGTCATCAAATCTTTCAATACACCATCTCATTCATGAAATAATTTTATTAGAAATAATGTCTACACCCCCGCCTTTTGGACAAATATTTAATGTCAATTTTATTAGAAATAATGTCTACACCCCCCGCCTTTTTGAGGTTCATCAATTTGCAAGTTATGGCAATAGAAAAAAGGCTACATGGCATAGGCCCAATGTAAGTGTGATGTAAATTATAATTCTATATTTAATTTTATGATAATTATTCAATTGTAGACAAGGAAACAACATAACTCTAATGATTGTGGATACTATGTGATGAAAAATATGTTGGACATTGTCTCTGCAAATATAATTGGATCTTGGATGTAGGTAATAAAATAAATTTAATTTGTTATTTACTTTGCGTATTGCAACTTAATGAGAATTTTCAAAGAATAACTCTATATTGTGCATTTACGTATTGTAGGTATTTGATGATCCTACAGAATTAACAGAAGAAGATTTGTATGATTTGCGACTCCGTTGGGCAAAATGTTTCTTTGAGTTATATAAAGAATAACTTTATGTTTAGTGTTGTTATTTTGTAGTAGAAAAATGTGTGTAAACTTTTCTTATCATTTTGTACACTTGTGTATCCTAAATTAATACTTTTGTATATTTTGACGAATATATATGCATCTTAGCTATTTGGTGCAGTTAAATGTGGTCTGTGTGATGTGGGAAAAATGTGCAAAGTAGAGACCTTATATTGGTCTGTGTGGTATTTGTCTATTATATTGAAAATTAGGTACAAAAAATTACAGGTTAAAATAGGGAAAATTGGAATAATAGTCAATTTATGTTAAAAACCAAAAAAGATATTACATCGGGCCGTATTAAAAACCGATGTAAAATGTAGTCTATTACATCGGGTAAAATGCACACCCAGATGTAAAATATGGCGCAAAAAAAAAGGCATGATTTGTCACATCGGGCCTTTCTAACAACCGATGTAAAAGGTCGTCTATTACATCGGGCAAAATGAATACCCGATGTAAAATATTGCGCATATTTTTTTTATAAAAAAAATGCATTATCTTTCACATCAGACATCTGAATTCAACCGATGTGGTATGCCACTTTTTACATCGGGCCTTGACCCGATGTAAAATGTCTCAGACTTATTACATCACCTAGCTTTACATCGGGTCCAGACCCGATGTAAAAAGTAGTTTTTGCCCGATGTAAAAAGTAGTTTCTGCACTAGTGCATTTTTCTTTATCTACTTGTTTCTTTCGGTTGTTGTGAATATTGTAGTGACAAAAAGAAGTACTACTATACTTTAATTAGCTCTGCATTTTATAGCTACAAGATACCTTTAATTAACACCATATGTACAACGTCAGTTGTTGACCCAATACTTTAAGTTTCATGTAGTTTGATTTTATTACTAAAAAATGTTAAACTACAATTCAATGACATTTAGATTTATTTAATGATTATAAGAAAACTTTAAAATAAGACATTATAAAAATAAAAAATAGAAGCTTTTTTCTAATGCTAATAACTCATTTTTAAATTAGACAGAGTTGTTAATATACTATAAAATTTACTCTGTCAGTTGTTGACCCCCTACACTTTAAGTTTTATGTAGTTTAATTTTATTACTAAAAAATGTTAAATTACAATTCAATGACATTTTTAGATTTATTTAATGATTATAAGAAAACTTTAAAATAAGACATTATAAAAATAAAAAATAGAAGCTTTTTTCTAATGCTAATAACTCATTTTTTCTTTTCTACTTTTTGTGCTTCATACTGGTGACAGAATAGAAGTACTAATGCTAATAAGAAATACTTTTTGTGATTATAAGAAAAAGAAGTACTACCGAGAACCGATACGACAAGAACCTAAGCACCCAGAGATCAAATCCCACTATTGAAATCAATTTGATAGAATAGCTACTTCATACTGGTGTTAGTAAGATGATTTCGAAATGACTCTAAAACTGAACTCACTCCCTGTAATTACTTGCTACAAGCAGAAACCTCTACAGAATCCTAAATTCCAATGCACACTGGCCATAGGAAACAAAGTCATGAATGGAACTCAATAGACAGCCAAAAAGCAATAAGCATCTCTTCTTGGGACCAAAATTCCTCATCTTGGAAATCATATCACAAAAAACATATACCTCTTATGCTCTCTAAATTCCAACTAGGCAACATATTGTAATACACTTCTTTTCACTAATCGCCTGCAACAGTTTCACCTGAATCAAACAACCACGCCTAATCTAATTATACTATGTCTTCTCCTATTATGACCCTGCTGACTCACAACCTCCACCATATGTAAAAGTGTATTTTTATGAGGTGAAAAGAATTATAAATGAATGGAAAATACGAACGGTAATTTTATGTGAAAAGAGCTGACATTTATAAACCAGTTCAGAAACTACGCATAAAAGGAATTCAGAGCTAAATAAACAATCTGATTCTATAACATTCTTCTAGCTTGATTAATTCTCACCTCAAACCAAATCGAACTTCAAACCTAACTCAGATTCAATTATGCATCCTAATACAGAGCTGCCGAACAAATATGTCAAGCTAAGTACATTACCTGCAAAAAATATACAGAAAATTAGAACTGCATTCATGCCCAAAAGAATTCAAAAGAATAAGACTACATGAAGCTGCAAATCAAAGCAAAACCAGCATGTTTTTCAATTCAACATACAAATCAAGTTCTACAGATTCATACCAAACCAAAACACTTCAAGGCCAATGTCAATTCATCGTATCAGTTCAACTCGAGCCATTGTATTTCGCATCCATCTGAGTGAAAAGACCTGCAATCACATATCAAAACCGAACCTCGGATCACTCATCAGTTCATCGTATTTCACAAGGATTTCTGCCAACAGATACAAACTTTCCCGCTGCAGTTCCAGTCTTTACCATCAAATTCACCTCTTCGTTTCGTAGAGATCCTGCAAAATGAAACCGAAAAAGATGCTTTAAAACATGCCCAAACTTACATATTATCCTTTCCTTTTATGCCTCATTTCTAATAAAATGTAAGACTACAGAGACTTTTTCATTAATAAAGTTGCATTCAATTCCATGAAATATGAAAGAATCTGACACTTTTCACACATAACACCAACTCACTGTGAAAAAACAGACTTCACTCAGCCAAATGGATAATACATAGATGTCTGCCAATTAACAAATTTTATTGAATATGGAAAAACAAATCTAACTTTACTAAACACATTTATGACAAGAGGTAAACAAGCCATGACAAATGCATTTTCCAAATCCTTCATCTTGACATGAATACTGTTTTTCAGTTTGATGGATACGTCTAGTAAGAGTCTTTACCATCTTTAAGTGGCATAAACGACTACTACGAAGGAAGGTTAAGGTTGAGTCTCAACTCAAATTTGATTGAAAATTCCAAAGTTATCATTAAAACATTGTAAATTTAAGGGGAAATTTTGATTTTTTAAGAGGGGAAACCTCTCAGCTCCGCCATCCTGTTGTTTACCCTACGACGGCCGTTATAGTGTTCTCCACCGCTACGGCGAATTTTTGTTATTGTTGAATGGACTAACAATTATGTACTGATAACTATAGTTATTAATTTTATGTTAGTAATTCTATCAAATAACACTAACAGTAGCCACATAATTTTCCAATAGGAATTAACTACTAACTTCTAATAGTTTAATTAACACTAACAGGCCCAATTGAATTTAAAATTAAAGCAATCAAAATGAAATAGACACCTGAACTCCACCGTCGCCGCCTTCCCTTTGAGAAATGTGAAACTCACGATTCTTAGCTAGTAACACCACGTCCAATACTGGAAAGGCATAACGCTGAAATATCAAACTCAAATCGCAGAAACCATGGAAGAGAAATCACAAACTAAAAACGATGTTCACTAAAGTACTTGATTGGAAAACCCCGAAATCAAAACCCCTGAACGAGAAATCACCGACACTGTATGAGAAACCCCAAATGTTGAAACCCTAGAAATAAACTATTGCAACCTGTAGGAAGCCTCGAAAGGAATGATGCAGCTTGCAAGAAGGGTTTTATGGATATTTTGTTTTTTGAATGAATCAGGTTTGGGAGAGATTTTGGGAGATGTTGGTTCCTTCAGAGAGTGCAAAACGAGAGAGTGAACGAGAACGTGGGAGATGGACTTGAAAAGGTAATAGTATTAAATAAATCTTGTGGGATGATAAATACCTAGCAAATTTTATTATCGTTGACACTTGCGGCGTGCTTCACACCCCGCAATCTCCGTGTCTGACACATATCCCTACCACTTTCTATCATCATTAATTACCAGGTTTATTTTTCTCCAAAATTTTCAAAAGAAACTTGTGAAGTGGACCTCAAATCGCAACGCAAGAAGGCATTGAGACTTGCGGGGTGGTTTGCACTTCACAACTTTTGTGTCAGTAAAGTCACTTGCTCCCCTGACTTCTTAGTAAATTTAATATTTAATTTCCAAAAACTTTTTTAAAACATTGTTGCGGGGTGTTTAACACTCTGCAACTTTTTTTCCAAAAATTTCAAACTTCCCTCCCTCCTTTGTGAGACGGAAAAATATTTATATATTTTTTCTTAAGAAAATTGAGTTGCGAGGTGGTTTGCATCCCTCAACTGCAATCATTTGCGAGGTTCTAGTCACCTGGCAAATTCACCCAGCTAATCACCATTTTTCTTGTAGTGTAAAGATGTTGTTGAGTTTGTGTATGCGTGTTTGACTTACTATAAGTCAAAGATTGAACATCAAAAGTCATTGGGTTTGATGAAATCATTGAATATTCCAGAATGGAAATATGATAGGATTTCAATGGACTTTGTAATAGGTTTACCGAAGAATTCGAAGGGATGTGATTCCATTTGGGTGATTGTTGATAGATTGATCAAATCAGATCATTTTATATTGATGACGATCAATTATTCTTTGAAGATGCTAGCTGAATTATATATTAATGAGATTGTGAAACTGCATGGTATTCCCTCGAGTAATGTGTCAGATAAAGATCTGAGATTTACATCAAGGTTCTGAGAGAGTTTGTAGGCAATTTTTGGTACTAAGTTGTAGTTGTGTTCTGCTTATCATCCGCAGACGGACGATCAAACAGAGAGAACCATCAAGTCCTTGAAAGATTTGTTGAGGGCTTGTTTTCTAGAACAAGGAGGTTCTTGGGATAACTACTTTTTGTTGATTGAGTTTACTTACAACAAAATTTTTCATTCTATTATTGGAATGGAACCGTATGAGGCGTTGCATGGTAGGAGGTGAAGAACTCCTTTGTGTTGGTATGAGTCAGACGAGAGTGATGTGCTCGGACTTGAGATTATTCAGTAAGCGATTGAGAAGATCAAGATGATCCAAGGGAAGATTAAAGCATCACAGAGTCATCAAAAAAGTTATCATGATAAGAGGAGGAAAGCACTTGAGTTATAGGAGGGAGATCACACGTTTTTAAGAGTTACGTCGATAACTAGTGTTAGTCGAGCTTTGAAGTCTCGAAAGCTCAAGTTGCTTTTTGTTGGTCCATACCGAATCTTGGGAAGGATAGGGGAGTGGCCTATCAGATTGCTTTGCCACCTCTTCTTGCTAATCTTCATGACGTGTTTCATTTCTCTCAATTGAGGAGATACATTCCAGACCCGTTTCATGTGATCCAGGTGGATGATGTAAAAGTGAGAGATAATATGACTCTTGAGGCATAACCCATGCAAATAGAGGACCGGGAGTGAAGAAGTTGTGTGGTAAAGAGATTACCTTAATGAAGGTAGTTTGGGGAGGACCAACTAGTGGGAGCGTGAGGAGCATATGAGAGAGTCGTATTCGACTCTGTTTTCCTCAGGTATTTTTGAGGGCAAATATTTCTTAAGTGGGGGAGATTTGTAACACCCCGTTTTTGTTAGATAATTTTGTTTAATTTAATTATGCCTTTTTGAGTGATTTATTTACTTGTTGTGTGATTGCAGGGACAAGTATCCAAGAGGTGAAGGTATAGGGAGAAAGATAGTAAGGGGTTGGTATAGTTGTTTATAATCAATTAGAATTTTATTAATTAAAATAATAAAAATTTAGTTTGATTACTTAAATACTATAGGATGGTAGAAGTTAGTTTTAATTTAATTAAAAACAAAATAGAGCTTTGTAAAGAAATAAGGGGCAATGTGAGAATTATGGAGAGTAATAAGGGTAATAAGGGGATAACCTAAATATGAGATATTATGTTTTATTATTATATACGGAGTTTGAAAACAGAGATTTTTTACAGTACGTAAGATAAGAAATTGAGAGAAAAAGTGAAAGAGAGAAAAGTGAAATCAAAGAGGCAAAAGGTAGAAGAAGGAGAATAAAATGTGAGATTTCATTGCTACTAGGAGAACAAGTTAAGGGGGAGAAAGGGCTTTCAATATGGGTATATTGCAAGATAGGGTAGAGAAGATAGGTCCTTGCTCTCATTAGGGTTCAATGATTTTGTTCTATGAATTGTTGTTGTATTAGAAATCTGGAAATTGATGATTATTGTGTTTGTACATGTGACTTTTTTATTGAATTTATACTTGAATCATCATGATTATACATGTATAAGTTTCCAGCATTGATGAATGTTTGGATGTTGTGAGAATGAATGTGAGAATGATTGTTTTGATGCGTTGTAGGTGGTGTTTATTTGGTGAAAATAGATGGTAATTGATGAAATTATGATGAGATTACAATAGCAATTTGATCTATGATGATAGGAATTTGAAATACACTGTTTGAATGTTATTGAGTGTTTGGGAGAGAGTGAAAATTAATTGATTTTAATGAACATGCTGAAAACTGGAATTTTTGGACTTTAGAGTCAGTTCAATCAAATGTCAATCGATTGAATGCTTTCCAAATGCAATTTTTTGAAGTGGATGTTGCAAAACATGTTTGATGTCAATCTATTGACACTCTATGTCAATGGATTGATGGTGTATGGTTTTTTGAAAAATTATGAATTGAACCATGTTTGATTTACTACTGTTTTATACCATAACTTTTGATTTGTATGTCCAAATGATGCGTTGTTTGAAGCGTTAGAAAGCTAACGCTTCATGATACCTTATGTGCTTGGTGCATTAGTTTAGAGGTAGTCATATGCCTACTATAGGGATGTTTGTGATGGATTGTATGATTTTTTAATGAATCGTTGTATAATGATGTGTCGATGTTATAATGAATTAAGATGATTGGATGCTTGTGGATATGCAATTGTTGAGTTGATATTGTTAGTGTTGTTTATTGATTGTTGTAACATTGATTAATGGTTGTGTATGATGATTGTTTTTATATGTAATATTGATATATGCATGGTGAATATTTAGTGAATCTTTTGGTGATAATGCATGTTGTTGAGAGTCATGCATCATGGTGTACGAACTTAGATCCAGTTTCTGTTAGCATTGTCCCTATGGTGGGGATCGAGTGCGTGTAGATAATTCTATTGAGGGATTAGTGAAGCGTTGCTATATGGTGATTAACGACAGTTTTTGATGTATATGGTTCCTAGAGGGAATCTGATCCTATGGTAGGGATCAAGGAGCTAGATGAACCTGAGTGTTCATCAAGTGTACCATATGCATGATGAGTCAACTGTAGAGTATATTGCATACATGCTTGCATAAGTGGTTGATTATTCATGATGTTGTTGATTGCTTGAGAATATGCATATGTTGTTGTGAATGGGTGTGAGACCATGTTGTAATTAATTTTGCAATGAACTTGTGCTTGTTATATAATTCTCTACCTTAGAATTCTTTACACTGTTTATATTGAATTTTATTTCTCACCCCTTTTCTTTGATGTTGTCCACCATGGATGTAACACCCTAAATAACGCCTGTAACACACAAAAAATATAATTAGATTATTTATTTAATTATTTAAGTTATTTTTGATGTATATTTGTGATTATATGTGAAGCTGTGTGATGACTTGTGATGATTTGATTATTATGACGAATTATGCGATGTTTTGGTAATTTATGTGATGTTCATGTGTGTTATAAAGATTATTGAAAAATAAGAGTATTTTAGATAGTTTAGAATAATTAGTTAGGATTATTTTAATTAGAAAAATAGAATAAAATATCATGTAGAGAATAGGAGGGCAAGGTGATAATATGGTGAAGGTTAAGTGAGGACAGGGTTGAAGGACCATATTAGAGGTCCAAGGGGTAAGCTTCACAAAAAGGAATATCGGGGTTTTAACGATTCATTCTGTGAAATTGCATTTGGAGAAGAGGCTGAGGGAAGAACATAGCTAAGGCACAGAGGAAGTGTAGAACGTTGAGAGGAATTAGAATCAAGCTCTAATCTAAGGTAATGGGACTTTATCTTGATTATTATAATTGGTCTATGTGTTAGATAATTGTAGAATAGGTTTTGAGGTTTTTGGGTTATGACGATGTGATGAATATTGATGAATTAGAAGTATTGATTTGTAATAGAATGATGTCTATAATGTAGAATACATTGGGTTGTGGTTATATCATGAAATTCTGACTTTAGATGATGATTTAGAACTTGTAATGGGAAGCAAATGCAAGAATTGGGACTGGTTTTATGCAGGAAGTCGCAACAAGAAAATCAAGTTCGTGCAGATTATCCATGCAAATCGATCTAATCGTCGGGCGAATGGAATCTCCTAGGACGCGTCGGGCGAGCGAGTAGGTGAGTGGAGGTAGAGACTACTGACTTCAGTCGTTGGATGAATAAAAGGGCTCGCCGGATGAATGGTTCCTGAACCAGAATTTTTGTAAAGAGGAATGCTATATAGTGCGAAAATTTTCCTCACAAATTTTCACGAAGGGATGTGTTTAGAAACTGGTCATAGACCATGTTACTTAGAATATTTTTTCAATAAATAATAGGAATGAAAATATCTTTTAGTTTGCCACATAAAATATATATAAGTGGATGGGTAAGTAGTACGATATAATCATTCATGCATAATTTGTCTTCACTTATCTCTATACTCTGATTTTCATCGATTCTTTAACTAGATGGCTATTATAAACTTGTAGAAAATCAAATTGGCATGCATATTGTTTTTGGAATTGCTGGTTTCAATTATATTTTTTTTGCATAAAAACATGGTGGGGTCCAATAATAAAGATGATAATAGTTTAAAATTAAGTTATTAATACATTCGCATGATTTTCACGAATTTAATTACATGCTATTAAGCATTTCCCTTTTGTAAAATCCGTAACTTGAGTTTCCGGACTTCGATTGATGCGTCGTTCGAAGCATAGAGAAGCTAATGTAATAATCTATACCTTGGTGGAATAAAATGAGTTATAGGACATAGTTTTCTAGTACTTCCTTTATGATGATATGATGATACCTTGTGATAATATAATAGTAAGTATGCTTTCTACTATGAAATTCAATTAACCATGTCTTGTCGTTACTTGACTTGTGTTCTATGATGTTTTAATTCTATTGTGATGATATGTGTATTTATGAATCATGTGATGAGGTATAATTAATATGGTAAATGATGACGCGTCTTAACTAACTGTGGTCGTATTTTATGTGTTATTGTGCATCATACATTCATAGCATTTATCACGACGAATAATCTAGTGATGTTTTGCATGATACTGATCTAGTGATGTATGAAGGAAGATACGGTCCATTGATGGCCTCAATCCCATAGTGTGGATTGAGTGAAATATTGTGAAGTGCTTTGCTTTCAAGCGAGAACCGATCCTATTAGTGGGGATCTTTAGAGATAACGATGATTAAGTCATTAGTGATGTTTTGGTACCACATGCATGAGTCTATTGATGTTCCATCTCATTATTTATGGCATTGGATAATATTTGAATTAAGTGATATGTTTGATTTGATTCCTGAGTTGTGGTGTTTTGATGTGAAGAATTAGTGATTCTTGATTTATGCTATGGACGTAGTAGATGGTGTTATGTTGTTGTTGTTCCTATGCTATAGCTATTGTATCTATTACTTATGTCTTTTATAATGATTATGATTTACTCATCCTTTCTACTTAGAAATGTTTCCTCGAAACGTGGGTAACTTGCAGGTGATCAAGATTAGTGCAGGAAGCTTAGGAGGTAGCTTCGGAGTGCGCTTATTTAGTTTTCGCTGAGTCCAGTGGGTCTTGCTCTGATACGTAACATCGGGGTTGGGATTGATTGATTGTGAACCTTGAATACCTTTGTTATTTTGAAGGATTTTATACTACTTTCATAATCATGAAGTTATAAACATGAAGTGTGATGATTTTGTTGATGTTCGAACTACCTTTCATGGTGTTGATTAATTTATGAAGAAGTTTTTAAGAAATATTTATTCCGCTGCGAAGTCTGAAGTAGTTTGATTAATAGTACCAAAGATGCCATTTTTGTTTAAGTGTTTTGCAACCCGTGTTACAGAGCAAGATTGTTTGTTATATGAAGATGTGGCATCCTTGTGGTTTATTTGTTTTATTTTTTCGTAAAAAGACATGCGATAATATATGTGGGTTAGAAGGGTGTTACAACCCCGCGTAATTTAAATATATTATCAGAGTAAATTCAACACAAAAGTATTTAGGATGCTACAGTTTAAAAAAAACTGCTCATACGTCATGATCTTTAACACTTACCTTTTTAAAAAATTATAATAAAGACTATACTTATAAAAACATGTCTACAAATTAAACTTGTATTCAGGCAACGGAAATATCACCAACTAATAATAATTCAAAACATAATCATGTTTATAGAGAAAAACATAGCAACGTCAACTCAAGAGATATTCAATTAATCTCTATAACATAAAAGACATAAAAAAAGTTCCCTCTCCGGTGTTACACATTAGAGGAGACGTCGATACCAGAAAATAAAAAGGAAGCTTCATCCTTCCACTCACATCCATGCTGACCACTATTGAGTATCTGCATGTTACCCGTGTAGAGGCAACATTCAAATAGAAGGAGTGATATATCATAATTATATAAAGGAATGCATAATAGTAAGCGAGTAACAAATTATTATAATTATATCACACATTCCAACAACGCACATATCCACACCACCAACATAAAACACAACACCGATGTATTCACACCATCAACACAACAATACAACAATACAAAACCAATGCAATGCAATAAGACTCAAAAACATGACCCAATACACGTGGTACCAATTTGTGAACTCTCAGGTTCACCGTCCAATCCCCACGTGGTCCAAAATCGTTACACAATAACACTTCACTAATCCATCGCCATAGGAATTAGCTACACACACACTCAATCCACATAATGGGATTGAGGCTCACCAATAATTATCTCACTGATTCCAACAACATAGGAATTTAGCTACCAACAACGGACCACCGTCCAACACCATGAATGCATGCAACATTTTTACATGCAACAACAACAATATGCATGTTGACTTCTACCATGGTCAGTGCACTTTGTCGATACCACCCACCAATCACCAAACACCTACCAATTCATGCAGTCACAACAAACAACGGTATAGCAAGAAATCACTATGCAATTGCAATATTCTACAAAAATAGCATAGCTCAACACACACCAAAACACGCATCCCTCGACCAAATAGTTGGAATTCTAATGTAGAAATTAATTTTATTGGAAAAATATATAACACAGATTAGAATAAACAATCGTAAACAATTTGGTTCACATCATTCCAAATCCCCTCCATTTAGGATTAGAACCAACAACAGGACCGAAGTCTACAACACATCATGCATGTGACTCAACCATGCAACAAACACCGCACATTGATATGTGCATCTATCAATGCGACACAACAATACATACCACATGTTGTTCATGCATATAACATACAATCCGTACATCTCAATAATAACACACATCATCAACACACATTAAAGTTTGCACACATATCAGCACAACATACACAGTATTACACGAAAATGTGTCAGTTACCAATAAATATTAATCCACTTGTTTCAAAATTATTTTTATAATATAGAAAATATTTTTACAAATTTTAATCCACTCGTAGGTTCAAACGACGCGTCAAACGGACACCAGAGTCAAAAGTTACAAATTTTCAAAGTCTTACGAAATACAAACACTGACATCATACCGCAACATACACTGACAACACAAAACCTCATTACACATCAATTAAATTTAGTTCCTTAAACTTGAAACTATTTTTAAAAGAAATTTTATTTTATTAGCATTCCACAGGTTCAAACGGTGCGTCAAACGGACACCTGAGTAAAAAGTTACGAATTCTCAAAGTTTTACGAAAATTTCTAACACAGCGAGGTAACGGGTTACCTCACCATGTAACCGGTTACCTCAATCCCATAAGCTAAGGGTGTGTTTGTTTCAAGGTTACCAAAATTATTCCTGGGAATATGAGTATGGGAATGTAATATTCACGTGTTTGATTCAAGTTTTAAAAAGTTATTCCAAGAAATTTTTATTCCAAGGAATATTATTTACACATAGTCTTTCAATTCTTATTCCAAGGCATGAATGATGGGAATAAAATATTCCCATGGGAATAAGTTAAACTAAGTCTAACTTCCAACTATCACTCAAAATTATTATTTTTTTTATTTTTTTTATAATTTAAAATTAAACAAATTTTATTATTATGCCTAGGAATTTAAATTTCTACCAAACGCATAGGTTGGAACAATATTTCAGGGAATAACAATCCTAGGAATAGTATTCCAAGGAATATAATCTTAAGCCATGAAACAAACACACCCTAAAAAAACCAAATTTTCTTTGATGTAACCGATTATCTCATCCATGTAACCAGTTATATCACCCAAAATACCCCAAAACACGTTTTTAATGTAACCGATTACCTCAACCATGTAACTGGTTACCTCGCTGACAGAAGCACTTTTTTGCAACTTTTTCTAAATGAAAAATTACTTTAAGCCATCCCAAAATCCAATTTTTCTTACAAATCATTTAGCTTATATTTTAACACGAAATAACCCCTTTTTAAAAGTTCCAAACACCAAATATTTTTCACAGAAAAAACCCACAACTCAGTTCTGACGCTGACTCGCAACCACACATATCAACACTACATTCACCATCAACAATTACATCAAATGCATAATTTTAACAACAAAATTACATAATTTACCATTAAATTATCAACCACAGCGATTACGTACATACTAGAACAAACATACGTCCAAAATCACAACTCGAAAGCATCAGAATACGCTCAAATTAGAACACATAGATACAACACAACAATTACACAAACACCACATTAATTACAATTCATCAATTAATTTGATTTCTCCAAACAACAACATATCAATTCCAACAAAATCAAACATAGAGAGAAAAGCATACAATTAGGCATAATTGTAACGCTCGGATAAATAAGTATATGCTTGATTTGGACGTTTGTGTCGTTTATTGGAATTTTACCGTTTTTGAGTTGTGTCAGTCGGTAAATATTAATTATGTTAATATTTTACTTATTACTTTCATGTGTGTAATTATTATGTTTTGGGTGTTAATTGGTTAGAATTAATGTTTAGTGACATTTGGGCCAAAATTGGAATTAATGAGAGTTAAGTGGGTGAAAATGAGAAGTAGAGAAATAGAAAGAGTTATAGAGAGAAAGATAGATATTTTGGAGAGAAAGAAAGGAACTTGTGAAGACAAGAGAAGAAGAGATTTTTGTGGAAATCCCAACCAAGCTAGAATCAAGATTAACCAAGGTAAGGGGTGAATCTAATTTATCTTGAATGTATGATTCTTGTAGTTTTGTTTGTCTTGTTCTTGTTCTTGCTCTTTTCTAAGTTGACCAACAATGGTGGATTGTGAGTTTTGTGAGTTTAGAAGTTATAAACATGATTTTGTGGTGTGTATGTGTAGTGTGATGATAGATACCTTCATTGATCATGCTTTCTTTTCCATTTCTATGGCTTGATTGAGTTTGAAGAAAAAGTTAGGTTTTGAGAAAGATTGATGGATCAACCATGAAAGTTTGATGTTAGGTTGTTTCTATGGTTTGTATGTGTTGTATTGGTGTTATAATGATGTTTTGGAGTGGTTTTGGTGGGTATAAGGGGCTTAAGACAGTTCTGTTCGTGCTGGGTTTTTTCTGGTTTTTCTCAGGTCCGCTAAGCGGCCTCAGGCCCGCTGAGCGGAGTTTTCGTTGGTCCGTTTCTGGAATTTCCGCTTAGCGGCCTAAAGCAGCCCGCTGAGCGGCCAACAACATATTTTGTTTTTCCAAAACTTTGAAACCTTGTAACTTTTGGACCGTAACTCCGATTTTGTCGCCGTTCGAAGCGTTGGAAAGCTAACAAAATGAACTATATTATTATCTAATTAAATGATTCATAGGATGTAGTATTCCATTATTTTTATTAGGATCAAGTGATGAGTTGTGTAGTATGTTCAATTATCCAAACTTTGAAACCTTGTAACTTTTGATCTGTAACTCCGTTTCGTACGCCGTTCGAAGTGTTAGGAAGCTAGTTGGATGTTCTATATGATAGTGTAGGATTGGTTAGCTTGTTATTAATTGGTAATGAGGTGTTATTGATGAAAACACATAATGGTTTATATGCGCGATATGATTGGTAAATAATCATAGTGCTTGGTTGTAATTGTTAATGATGTAGGATGTAGTAGTGGTTGGTTGATTTTCATAAATGGTTTTGTGAACTAGTGCATGATAAATCATGATGATGTGTTGTGTAAACGTTATCGTATTGATATGAGGTATGTGATTAGTTGTCGATCACATGAGATCATGTTCATATGTGTTATGTATTAATGAATGTTCATTCTTGATATGTGACAATGTTTGGTTGTTTGTTATTAACATGATGTGTGGCCTTATGGCAATAATTGTTGTAATGAGATGATGTATTGATGGAGTTGTGGGCCAAGGGCCAATATTAATTTGATGTGATGCAATTATGCGATCATTTATGCCGATGTGGCTAGTATGTTTTGACGGTGAATGTGTGTTGTGTGCTTATTAATGCCTGAGTGGTAATTATGGTGTGATGTAATTGATAACGATGTTATTAATTGGTGATGTATCCTTTTGGATAAAATATAAACGATGTAACGTGAGTGTATGATCGTGTTATATTGTTGATGATGTTATTGTCGTGTAAAAGAGTCTTATATTTGCACAGCATAACATTTCAATACGTTAATGGCGGAATGCTGTTAACAGATGGCCTGCGGGCATGGTTACCAGTAGGGGCTTAATGCTCGGTAACGGAATGAGCCTGAGTGGCAAGAGGTCATCAGTGGGGGCTGCGTGCTCGATGACGACAGCCTGCGGGCTTCCTGAGTGGAATAAAGTCCCAGCATAATGCTCGGCAGGTGTATTTGTCATAATGACAAGGAGGAGTTTTACTCCGGATTTGGTACAACATGCATATGCATAGTCGAGTCTCATTCATCATCGTCAGTCTTTATAATTTATGTTATCATTCATGTGTCACATTACTTATATATTGATTGTGGTTGACTTAGTGAATTACCTTGTTGTATGATTCTTGATGATACTTGTTGGCATTACTATCATTGTCATGCTTTCATTATGAATTATATTCTCACCCTTCTGCTGATTTGATGCTTGAGTGGCATCCTGCAGATTAGCCGCTTTGGGAGTCTTTTGGAAGAGGTAGTTCTCCAGTTGGTCTTGTTAGTTGCTCTGATACGTAACACCGGGAAGTCGGGAGTCTGTTGTTATTTATTTGTATATGACTCTTTGAACATGTATATGTGATAATGTGCTGATGTGTATTGTAAACATTTTATTTTGGAAAACTCCTCTTTGTGAGTGAGAGCTATACGTATATATATATATGTTCATATCTTCCGTGTGTTATGTATCATGTTATTGGCAGGTGTGTATGCTTTTGGCATCGCTGATGTCCGTTTGTTTTCTAGGTGTTTGTTTGGTTACTTAGTGTAACATCCTAATTGTGTTGTATGAAATTTTAAATACTCTGATATTTTCTTGCCTAAATGCTTTGGGTAGAATTGGGGTGTTACATTAGTGGTATCAGAGCAGGTCGGTCTGTCCGACCAGTGTTGTCTAATGTTGTTTAATTCCTCAGTATGTGATAAGTGTGTGGAGCACTGTCAGTACTTGTTGTGCCTCTAGTCAGTTGCATGCAGGAGTGGTTTGAAGCTAAGTGGGGGAGAAGATATGCTTCTCGGATATGTTTCAGTTGCAAGATGTTAGTATGCTACTGAGGGCAGCAGTACTAGTGTTATTGGAATTTGTTGTTTTCTGAAGTGAAGGTGACTTGGACTTAAGACTTTGGTTGTTAATCAAGTTGGAGTGTCTCGGAGTAGATTTTGATTAATTCTAAAGAATGGAATTTAGAAAGTTGTGATGCTATAACGCTACTGATGGACTGTGAAGTTGTGGTTTAAGTAGCCTTGTGTGAGGTGTCATTGTTGGATCAATGATTAAGGAAAGTATTGTGGTAGACTTTGTTGTTAGGAGTGTTTTGGTACGTAGCTACAAGACGTCGGGTTGGCTGGATCAGATAATCTTGAGAGGTTTGTGAATTATGGAATCATAGTGCTTCTGTGCTATGAGCAAAAGTTGGAAAAAAAATATTATTAATGTTAGTACTGATAGTTTATACTCTATTATGATTGTCGGCTACCTATTGACAAATTGAGGACTTGATCACCCTTAATCTCTTGTTGATAGTAGACGGAATCGTATTGGACGTGATAGGATTATCTGGCTAGTTTGATAATATTGGAAGTGAATGAGTCGGTGCTGGGTGGTACGACGTTGTTTATGTTGTCGACGACTTTGGATGTTCTTGAGAAAGAGCGATTGTGGGAATTGCGGATAGTTGCGCATTTGTATAGGTGTTTCTTGAAGGTTTAATTGATTCATCATCGAAGAGAGGAATTCTGTCTTGGAGTTCTGTTTTGACAGATTTAGTTCCTAGAACTATTGTTGTGTCGAGGGTTCCGTATCGGATGCCAACTTTTGAGTTGGAAGGGTTGAGGAGTCAACTTAAGGATTTTCTTGAGAAGAGGTTTGTTCGTTCGAGTGTATCGCCGTAGGGTGCATGTGTTTTGTTGGCTAAGAAGGAAGGTTCTATGAGGCTTTGTGTCGATTTTAGACAATTGAGAAAAGTGACAATTAAGGAAAAGTATCCACTTTCGAGGATTGATATTTTGACGGATCAAGTTGGTTGGATCTTGTTTGTTTTGCAAGTTTGACTTGAGGTATAGGTATCATCAGTGTGAAGATGATCATGCTAAGTACTTGAGAATTGTTTTGTCCGTGTTGGGAAGAAGAAGTTGTTTGCTAAGTTTCCTTGTGTGAGTTTTTGGTTGAGCGAAGTGAATGTTCAAGGGGTAAGTGGTGGTTTATGCTCTTATGCAAGTTAAGATTTTTGAAAGGATTTATCTGTCACAAGATTTAGAGTTGGCAGTTGTTATTTCTGTTTGGGAAACTTGAAGGCACTAATTATTCGGATCGAGATTTGTGTGTGTAAGTGACTACAAGAGTTTGAAGTATTCGTTTGATCATAGCGAGTTGAATATGAGAAACCATTGCATACGTCTATGTTGATGATTCGAGTATTGTGATTGTTGAAACAGTTGTGAGATTTGAGTTGGGTTTGTAAAGAGACTTCTTCAGGCGTTGAGCTTTATATGTGAAAGCTTACTTATGGTATTCTTGATGAGATTAGAAAAGGTCAGAAATCGGATTTAAATGGGTTGATAAGATGACATTTATTAGTCAAAGATAAATATGGTGATCTTCGGATTGATAAGAACAATGTCATGGGATGTCATGATCGAGTTTGTATTCCTAATGTTCGGATTTGAAAAGAGGACTGTAGATGTTTTGATTGGCTGCATTTTGTGGTAAAACATTCATGTGTATTCTGTTGTCTTGACTAAGGTCATGACATGTGGTGTGTAGTGTTAAAGGTTATGCAGGTTCTGTTTGTGTAAGCTAATACATGCTGTGAATTGGATGTCATGCTCGACGTCATGACATCAGTGTCTGACAGCAGTAGCTGCTACATTTTCTATTCTGTTTCTACTATGTTTCCTTATTTATCTCAGTCTTTATTTTGGGAAACTAAAGATTGTGCTGATTGTACATCAGTAATAGAACAAATCATGGGCTGTCTTTTTGGCATCCTGATGTGTGAGAAGCAGAGAATTGAAGTGAAGAATACTGTTTGCTGTGATTTATGCAGAACAGGTACAACATCAAGATGTTCTATGGAATGTCACGACATGCTCTGTGACATCAGTATTTGACAGCAGTTACTGTTATATTTAGCTGTCACGCGCCTGCTGAGCTGGAATATAAAGATTCAGTAAGTACTCAAAAGATGCAGAATATTCTATGGAATATTATGCAATCCTATGTGGCGCAGGTTTAAAGGTCAAGAGAATCAAGATTAGAATATTCGAGAATTATGCAGTTTCTAATTATGAAGATAAATTAGGAAACTTATGATTGAAGATCTTGTTTTTAGCAGAAAGTTTTTTGTGATTTGTAACAGCAAATAATGTTGTGATTGTAAGCCCAAGTCCAGTTGGGAATAGGTTATAAATAGGAAACTTTGTAACCTAGTTTATGAAGCTAGCCGAGTATTGACAAGATGTAGTTTTTAGGGTTAGCCGTGTAGGTGAACCTCCCGGTTTGTGGGAAGGTCACTGATTTGTGCCTCGAAGCCTGTAGGTAAGAGGTTTGTTTTATTCACTCAGAAGTTGTAAAGCAATGAGTGGAGTTGTGTGCTTGGAGGAAGCTTTGAAGCAACTCTAAGATATGTTTATTTGTGTGCTTTGATTGTTGGTGATTAAGCTGTCGATGCAGTGGCTGAGTTGTTGACTGCTAGACATCATTGTTGTGATTGGGAGTGGAATGGAGATATTCCATATCTAGGGAGAACCTAGGTAGAGGGGTCATTGGGTAGTGATTAAGTGAGGAGTTGTAAACTGGGAGTTTAGCTCTGAATTGATACTGCTAATAGTGGACTTCATCCCTGGCTTGGTATGCCCCCAGAGTAGGTTGATTGAACCGAACTGGGTGAACAATTCTGTTGTGTTGTTTATGTTTCTGCATTGTTTATTTGTAAGTTCAGTTTGGATGTCATAACATCGTGCATGACATCAGTGTGTGATTTAATGACTGTGCTAACACAGAATCTCTGCAAAGCAGATTTGTTTATGTTAACTGAACTGATATGTGATCCCAACACTTCCATACTTCTGGATGTTAGAAGTAATAAAAAATTGGGGGATCTGTATGTACTGCCTCAGCTAAGCTGATGACAGAAAAGATGTCGTGACATTGTGTATGACATTCTGAGTCTGTCTTACCAGAATTTCAATTGGTATCAGAGCAGGCATCCTGTCTGTTTCTGGATGAGATCCATGGGAGATACTTTCTGGTTGTTGGAGGTAGTTGATTGTTTGAACATTCATGTTCATATTGAATGGTCCCTAGAAGTGGAGGATGGACCTATGTGTGGAAGACTGGACCAAACTGACCAAAACAGGTGTATTCTCTTGGCAAGGGAAGATGGTGTTACTGGTTTCAAGGATATCCAAATGATTCATGCGGGAGTGAAGAATTTGGGGTGTTTTATTCAGCATATAGCAAGGTACAGAGAAGAAGATTGTCAAAACCTTCATGCGGGAGTGAAGTTAATGATAAGGTATTCTTTGTGCTTATCTGTTTCTTTCTGGTCAGAATATTGGTTAGGTCTTGTTGTGTTGCTTGAAGAAGAAGCAAGCATATTGTTGGATTGTTCAGCTGCAATTCTTGGATGTCATGCTTACAACTGGTTCTGGGAGTAAGCATTGTGTAATCTCTGTTGATATATGGCTATTTTCTGCTGCATAGCATCTAATGCATAATCCTAGCTTTGAAAGAAGATCTCTAGGGTTATATGGTTTTCAACAGAATTTGTAGCAGATTGTTTTCAACTTTAGTACAAGTGTCAAAGATACTTGAGATTTTTCTCAAGTCCACTCATAAAGGCATGGTTATTGAGGTTGAAGAGGTTCATATGATCAGTGTTCCTCATGTTCATCTGCAAAGTTGCTTGATAATCCTCAAGATTGTCAAGAATTGTGTGTTCCAAGAAGAAGGAACTGATGGCATACTGGTATGCAGCTACCAGTTGAAGAACAGATGTTCTGGTGCTAAACTTATGTAGTGTGAGTACATTTTTTTGGAACCTACTCCTGATCTGGAAGAGGAGACATCTGCTTTTTGTGTTGATTGGTCAGAATACAATCAACTGAACCTTCCATCCCAAATGTCAGTTTAGTTCAGGCATAAGCTTATGGGAGTTGGAAGTAGAGCTCAGTGCAAGTGAAAGGATTCATTCAGGTTTTCTTTTCAAGACCTCTATGAAAATTCAAGATGAGCTTATATCTGGTATGTTCTTTTGATCAAAGGAACCAGATGTGTGAATTGTTTTCTTAACCATAGAACAGTTAGTGGTGAAAACTGAATACTGTGTATCGTGCATAGTGAAATATGGTTTTGAATATTGTGTGATGATTCAAAGGAGTCAGATTACTGTGTGGAATCTGAGGTATTTTCAGGAGTTATGTCATAAGTGAATCTGTTCCAGAAACCTTGTTGAGATATGGCATATATTATCCCTTAATCATGAATGATGTGTAGCTGACTGATGCAAAGGTTATTGTTTTAGGCCTGAGGTTTATTGAGGATAAATTTTAGTTGTTTTCCGCTGCATGGTATCTCTGTTAACCATGGTTTATATAAGTATAGTATCCTCAACTGGTGTATGAAGTATGTATAGGTATAACTCATGGAGTTAGTTGCCTCTAGTCGGGATGTTGTATAATGAGACTTTTATGTACAATGCATGGATAAGCTGTGTGGAGTTTCCATGATTGCTTGTTTGAGGGGGAGATTTGGTTAACCTCCCCACGTCTGATTCAGCCTTGTGTTTAGTTGGCTATTGAACGGTGTCACATGGGTTCTGGTTGTCGTGTGGCACATTTGTAAGGAAAGATTCATCTCTCTCTTTCCTAAGGGTGAATCTAACTGGGAAAGGATTTGAGATCAATTGTTATTTGTGCAAAGTACAAGTATTTAATTGATTATCCTTGGAAGTTCAAGATAACTGATGTTCTTAAAGATGTTGGAACATCTCTTCTTCAAGACCATGTACAGGAAGGATAGTGCAATTGTTTTAAGATCTATCTCTTTGGTGGCAGCAGAAGCATATGATCACTGAAAAAGGTTTCCTGGCAAGAAACATGTTCAGCTTTGGAGTGCACAAGAAGAAGAAGACATCATAATCTTGATGGTGGTTACTTGGATCAGTTTATTTCTGATCTAGGTAAGGAAGTGCATTGGCTAATGCACACTATGAAGTCAAGAACAAGTGGCAGTATTCTTGACATCATGGAAATAGCTTTGCTCAAGGAAGTGGCATCCTTGGTACAGCTAGAGGATTAGTCTCTAACTAGTCCTTCTGATGACTCATGCATCAGAGTGTCTGATGTTGTTGGAAAAGAAGCAGGGATTCATAAAAGTGATGGCTTTGATGACATAACTGCATAACTGCAGGATGGAGGTTGCGTACTCAAACTTGGTTTCACAATCAGGTCTATGAGAGCATTGAACTCTGGTTCTGTAAAGGGAGGAAGTTCTTTCAAGTGGCAGAAGAAGGAGCTGAATTCAACAGCTAGATGTTAAAACACAATGTGTTGACATTTGGTTCATCTCAGAAGTGGGTTCGAAGGATCAAGATAATCAACATATGGCAGCTGATTATTCTTGAGGATAGTCTTAGACAAATTACTTTTGGGCAGAAGAGTAATAAGTTGAAGACAAAAAGGAGGTGTTTTCTATTCACCTCTTGGAGCTTGTGGTAGAAGTTATGAGCTATCTATGAAAGAGTGCATCTTGTAATATAGATCTCCCATTGTGGGTGACTTATTGTATTCTAATCAAGCTGGTGGCGAAGTGGTATCTAAAGATTATCAGATGGTGTTTTTTTTGTGTGTCGTGGTCATGTCATGCAGAGTAACTTTTAAGGGGGAGTTGTACATTGCTTTGGCAACATTTATGGCCAAACAGGGGGAGAAGAGAGTGTCACCCCAGATCATATTGAACAAGTTGGTTCTATTCATGTTATGTGATAGTGTAGCTTGTGGAACTTGTTCAGCACGACTGATGTTTTGATGTGCTTTGCATAACTGGTAGTTTGCTAGATGTTTTTCTACTATGTTTCTCTAATGTGGTGACAGAATGTTTTAGCCAAAAATTTGCCAAAGGGGGAGATTGTAGATGTTTTGATTGGCTGCATTTTGTGGTAAAACATTCATGTGTATTCTGTTGTCTTGACTAAGGTCATGACATGTGGTGTGTAGTGTTAAAGGTTATGCAGGTTCTGGTTGTGTAAGCTAATACATGCTGTGAGTTGGATGTCATGCTCGACGTCATGACATCAGTGTCTGACAGCAGTAGCTGCTACATTTTCTATTCTGTTTCTACTATGTTTCCTTATTTATCTCAGTCTTTATTTTGGGAAACTAAAGATTGTGCTGATTGTACATCAGTAATAGAACAAATCATGGGCTGTCTTTTTGGCACCCTGATGTGTGAGAAGCAGAGAATTGAAGTGAAGAATACTGTTTGCTGTGATTTATGCAGAACAGGTACAACATCAAGATGTTCTATGGAATGTCACGACATGCTCTGTGACATCAGTATTTGACAGCAGTTACTGTTATATTTAGCTGTCACGCGCCTGCTGAGCTGGAATATAAAGATTCAGTAAGTACTCAAAAGATGCAGAATATTCTATGGAATATTATGCAATCCTATGTGGCGCAGGTTTAAAGGTCAAGAGAATCAAGATTAGAATATTCGAGAATTATGCAGTTTCTAATTATGAAGATAAATTAGGAAACTTATGATTGAAGATCTTGTTTTTAGCAGAAAGTTTTCTGTGATTTGTAACAGCAAATAATGTTGTGATTGTAAGCCCAAGTCCAGTTGGGAATAGGTTATAAATAGGAAACTTTGTAACCTAGTTTATGAAGCTAGCCGAGTATTGACAAGATGTAGTTTTTAGGGTTAGCCGTGTAGGTGAACCTCCCGGTTTGTGGGAAGGTCACTGATTTGTGCCTCGAAGCCTGTAGGTAAGAGGTTTGTTTTATTCACTCAGAAACTGTAAAGCAATGAGTGGAGTTGTGTGCTTGGAGGAAGCTTTGAAGCAACTCTAAGATATGTTTATTTGTGTGCTTTGATTGTTGGTGATTAAGCTGTCGATGCAGTGGCTGAGTTGTTGACTGCTAGACATCATTGTTGTGATTGGGAGTGGAATGGAGATATTCCATATCTAGGGAGAACCTAGGTAGAGGGGTCATTGGGTAGTGATTAAGTGAGGAGTTATAAACTAGGAGTTTAGCTCTGAATTGATACTGCTAATAGTGGACTTCATCCCTGGCTTGGTATGCCCCCAGAGTAGGTTGATTGAACCGAACTGGGTGAACAATTCTGTTGTGTTGTTTATGTTTCTGCATTGTTTATTTGTAAGTTCAGTTTGGATGTCATAACATCGTGCATGACATCAGTGTGTGATTTAATGACTGTGCTAACACAGAATCTCTGCAAAGCAGATTTGTTTATGTTAACTGAACTGATATGTGATCCCAACACTTCCAGACTTCTGGATGTTAGAAGTAATAAAAAATTGGGGGATCTGTATGTACTGCCTCAGCTAAGCTGATGACAGAAAAGATGTCGTGACATTGTGTATGACATTCTGAGTCTGTCTTACCAGAATTTCAAGGACTTTGGATGAGGTGTGTCGTAGTGATTTGAGTATTCATCCTGATGCTACTAAGATATATCAAGATTTGAGAAGGTCATTTTTAGTGGCAAAATAATGTTCAGACTGAGAGGGCGATTTGGTCACTTAAGGATCTATGAGGGCTTGTGTTGTGAAACAAGGATGTGTTTGGATTAGCTTTTTGCCTTTGATTGGATAATACAAAGACTTTTGTCTGGTGTGCGAGCTGACACAGCATATTAAGAGGTTGAGTATGTTAAGAGAGAACAATGAGTTTCTGGTAAATACTAGAAGGTGTTGGAATTTGGTTATGAAATTGGTAAATCTGTTTGTTGTGGGAAATCAGAGTGCGCATCGGAAGCGTGTAATGACGCAGTTCGTGTGTGTATGAATTGTTAGAGTTCAAATTGTGGACAGTGGATGTGGTAGGAATTATAAGACCACCAGATGTTTTGGTTACATGTTTGACTGCTATGTCTTGGCATGGTTGTTTGGATGTTGTGCGACCGGGTTGTTGGTATTCTAGTTTTGCCGAGGATGTTCAGAAGTTGTATATGTCGTGGAGCTTTATGTCCTTATCTAAGATGATGTCTCGTTTCCATGGTGATGGTTCGAGTACATGTAGCTAATTCCTTGGATGGGGGATTAGAGGTGTGTTGCCTTTGATGACGGTAACAATATGGTTGCGGTTTGGTTGACAAGTGCATTGTATGGGCATTGCATCTTGTTCTTGTTGGTTGTGTCTTGGTTATTTCTTGTGTTTTGGTGTTAGTCGATGAGTGCATTGTATGGGCATTGCATCTCGTTGTCGTTGTTGTGTTTTGGTTGTTTTGCTTTTAGCAAGAGTGATTCGTTGTTGGTGCTGATTGTGTCGTTGCTTTCGTGGCTTGATAGTTGGTTAGTCGGAGGCGAGAGCGTATCCAAGTTCGTTTGTGTTTGGGATATTTGCGAGGACGGAAATCTTCTAAGTGGGGGAGAGTTGTAACGCTCGGATAAATAAGTATATGCTTGATTTGGACGTTTGTGTCGTTTATTGGAATTTTACCGTTTTTGAGTTGTGTCAGTCGGTAAATATTAATTATGTTAATATTTTACTTATTACTTTCATGTGTGTAATTATTATGTTTTGGGTGTTAATTGGTTATAATTAATGTTTAGTGACATTTGGGCCAAAATTGGAATTAATGAGAGTTAAGTGGGTGAAAATGAGAAGTAGAGAAATAGAAAGAGTTATAGAGAGAAAGATAGATATTTTGGAGAGAAAGAAAGGAACTTGTGAAGACAAGAGAAGAAGAGATTTTTGTGGAAATCCCAACCAAGCTAGAATCAAGATTAACCAAGGTAAGGGGGTGAATCTAATTTATCTTGAATGTATGATTCTTGTAGTTTTGTTTGTCTTGTTCTTGTTCTTGCTCTTTTCTAAGTTGACCAACAATGGTGGATTGTGAGTTTTGTGAGTTTAGAAGTTATAAACATGATTTTGTGGTGTGTATGTGTAGTGTGATGATAGATACCTTCATTGATCATGCTTTCTTTTCCATTTCTATGGCTTGATTGAGTTTGAAGAAAAAGTTAGGTTTTGAGAAAGATTGATGGATCAACCATGAAAGTTTGATGTTAGGTTGTTTCTATGGTTTGTATGTGTTGTATTGGTGTTATAATGATGTTTTGGAGTGGTTTTGGTGGGTATAAGGGGCTTGAGACAGTTCTGTTCGTGCTGGGTTTTTTCTGGTTTTTCTCAGGTGTCATACCCCAAAATTTGCCCCATCTACTTCACTTACAAAAATTCAAAGACTAGGGTTCCATTCAAGCAACATTCCTAGTCAAGAGCCTCCTAAGGCTATGGTTTGAGATTCCACTAAGAGGGATCAATGAGATAAGGTTCCTAATCAAGGGTGTATGGTTTATAGTGATCTAATTTAACCCCATGGCAAAAGTCAAAGCATCACTCCAAAAGTTACCTGCTCAAACAGTCTCAAGATCTACAACCAACTAATTCAAATCCAAAGTCAAGGCATAATCCAAACTTCTAACCATTGGTCACTCAACAAGTATGGGGATGTATATCCATCATTTGATCAAAGCTTGATCATGATTCCATTAATAGAAACTCAGAGATGAACAAATACAAAAAGGTTCAAATTAGGGTTTCTTAGGAGAAAGTCAACCCAACTTTGACTGGGCATAACTTTCACATGGAACATCAAAAATTCCCCACTCAAAGCCTATTTTGAACGAAATTGGATCCTCTACAACTTTGTCTCTCACAAGCCAAGGCTAGAAATGATTCATTTGAGAGATACAATGCAAAAGATTACAGGTCATTTTCAGGCATCCTCCAAAAGCAGTTTTTCCCAAAGAGGATATGATCAAGATAAAAGCTCCAAATGAAAAATATATTCCAAAGTGGCTTATAGAGGACCTCTTGAGGTTTCCAAAAAGTCTTAGAACTCCTTCATAGCTTAAATATTGAGTGAGATATGCTTGATCAAAGTTAGGCGATTTTGAGAGAAATATGTGAAATAAAAGTGGTTCAAAATGATTATTTTTACAAATGGGCCTAACTTCTCAAGCTTTAATCTTGGTCCACAAGCCATCCAAGTTATCCAAATTAGTTGCCACGAATTATTTGATTTTTTATATAATTTTTATGGATTTTTATTCATTTAAAAAATAATAAAAATCAAATAAATCAAAGGAAAATAAAAAAGGTGAATCAAATCCATACTCCAATCATATTCAATCAATATTCAAGTCATATTGGGTGTCCAAATTCGTGCACACCATAAGTGGAAATATTGGATGGAATTTGAATCAATTTAGAAAGCTTTGATAACTAATTTTCAATCAAAATCTTCATCATCAAAGAACAAGATTGGATTGGATTCCTTACAAGTTTGTTACCCTAATTTAGTCTCATATATATACTAAGCAATTGCAGATGCTAAGGAGGTTTTTTTTTTCGGCCTCCAAGGGCTGGCCGAAATTCACACGGTGCAGAGCTTCAAAAAATTGCAAATCCGGGTGCCATGGCAGAAGCATATTAAAGACAATTCAAGGTTTCTCGACATTCTCTGAAGAGGACTGCATCGTTATACATAGCCAGAACGTCCGGAATCGTCTCCTATAAACTCACGGTTTACTCGATATTTTTCGGTTCCGATTGCAATAATTCGTGCACCATAAATTAATTCTGAATATATATTTGCATTTATATTGATGTATAGAAGCTTTCTTGACAGTTAATTGAGTTTTGGTTGTTGTTTGAGAGTCCACCATGGTTAGGTTTTCGGAGCTTTGTTTTGGGATCTAAAGTTACGGATAAAATTGGAAGAAACCGATGGTACCAATGGATTCGGAAGGCGATTTTAAGTCAGTCTATGTCCTTGCAATTTATTTATTTGTGGTGCTTGCTTGGACATGAATTCGCAGAGGCCATGGCTTTGGTTCGTGAAACAGCCGCAGCGAAGAAGAAGTGCACAGCGCACGTCTGGTTCTGTTTTGAATTTTGGCTCATTTATTTTTCATATATTATAGTTCAGCGCCCCAGTTTTAACAGCATAAGAACGCAGCGCAGTTGGATTCACGCTGAAACCTGCATCCAAGAGGTTGCGAGATCGATTCTCAGCAACCTCAACTATTTTTCTTCAATTTTCTGGCAAGAGTAGGCAGCAGATCGGACGCTTCTCAAGCGTGAGTGCCCACCCTGCATCTTCGTGGTCAGCCATTGGATCTTCATCAAGCAAGATCCAACGCATCAAAACTGAAGGAGCACACTATGGACTCTCAGCATGCCACACACAATAAAAACCAGGTTTTATTATTCTTTTATTTATTTATTTAGTCCATTGTTTAAATATATTATTTAGATTAATTAGTTATATTTAAGTTAATTAATTTATTTGATTAGGATTAGGATATGTTAATTAGGAAAATTAGTATTAGAACTTTATGCCCGATTATTTTCCCGATTAAATCGATTTAATTGATTTTGACTAATTTTAATAATTATAAACCATAAAAACCCTATAAAAATTGTCACTACATTAGGGTTTGTCCAACCCCATTAGTTTTTTAGCCAAAATATTAGGATTTAAATTATTATTCGTTTCGACTAAATTATTGGTCGCGATGATTAATAATCGATTAATTTAATTAATCAAATCCTATAAATTAAAATGATATTTATTTTGCTAAATGGTTTTAACCAAAGCTATTGGTTACGATGATTAGCATTTTTCCTTTATAAAATTCGTTATTATTTGTAATCGAATCTATCGATTATGAGGAGTAACGGTAATTAAAACATGCACATTTGCTATTCGCGATAATCGAATCAATCGATTATAGTGGTTAGCAATCCTCCCTTTAATCCGTTAGCCATGGTAATCAAACCCATTGATTATCGCGACTAATGGTGACAAATTAAAATCAGGGTTGTACGCCCACATCTAAAACACTAAACCATAATATTACGGATTTTCATCTCTTCAACACTGCGATGTTCACAACTACGATAAGGTAATTCAAAATACCTTCGAATATTCGCACTTCAAAACAAATTCAAATACATTCAATTCAATTCTAAGGCGTACAATCCTGTCCCCGAACTACGTTGACTCTGATTCTCCATAAGGAGATACGTAGGCACTTGGCAACAAGGCGAGTCCCCCTCTTCCAAACTCTAATCATGTTCAAATAATTAGCTTTTCACTCTATTAACTGTCTGTCATCTTTCTTTATTTTTTAGCCATAAACCTTTATCTTTATAATGCAAACCTTAGGAAAGGGTTGAGGGTGCCTAACACCTTCCCTCGACCTGAATATAGTATCTTACCCTAAATCTCTTAATTGTTAAAGGTTTCCTATTCGCCTTGGTAGAATAGGTGGCGACTCTCTAAGTTAATTTTTAGGCAGGTTGCTACAGCTGGCGACTCTACTGGGGACACACTTAAATGGTGAATACTATGCTCCTATAGGTTTTGGCAGGGTTTAGGTTTGGGCGCGTTTTAGGGTTGGCAAATTTGCCATTTTAGGGTTTGGGGGAGTGCACCTTTTAATAATTTTTAAATTGTTTATTTGTTTTTGTTTTTGATTAAATGTTTGTTTATCTGCTTTAAAATGTTTATCAATGTTATTATGTGCATTGCTGGTTTCGTTTTTTATGTTATGTTAAACCCTAAGCGTGGGAGTTAACTCTGAGATCAATAGGGGAGTACGAATCTCCTACGAATCTCATTGATAACTCCACTCGGAGTGGGTTGAGTATTCGGAAAGGTCCAAAACGAGGCTTGACTTTGTTGAGGGCTGGACTGGATACTTGGCTGATCTCTCCGGGAACCTACCCCAAAAATTCGAACCTCATGGATAAAATGAGTCGTTCTAAAATCCGAAGAGACAAAAAGTCTCGGAGGCTACGAACGACCCCATGAGACCTTCTAGATCCCCCCATAAAAAGGTTGGCTCCCTAGAGCCCCCTACGTCGAACCTATGAACTTAGGACCTTCGTGCTTTTGTGCTTACTATATGCTTGCAATTTATATACTTCGAATATCTATGCGTTTCAATTTTGCAGGTATCCCTACGTATTCCCTAGTCTGTAGGGACTCTAATTCTTAAGACCATGGCTTTCCCACGAAGGACATTACCATTTAAGTACTCCCTAGTCTGTAGGGATGTTCATTCCTATATCTTACAACTACGCGTCCTTCCCACGAAGGACATTTCTATTAACGCACTTCAACTGGTCTCTCGATGACCATGAGATCCAGTGACTGTCTAGAACGGTCACCCTGTGCTTACATCTTTCGCCCCTAGCCTATAGGGATTCCTTTCCAAAATTGCATCCCTCGCACGAAGGGCATCTTCGTCAGCATACGTCAATTGGTCTCTCGATGGCCATGAGATAAAGTGATTGTCTCGAACGATCACTTTATGCTTTCTCCTACGAACTCCCTATCCCGTAGGGATTTTCTTCTACGCTCATTTGTTTCTACAACAACGTGTCCTTCCCGTGAAGGACATCCTCATTAACGCACGTTGGTTGGCTTCGCAATGGCCATGAGAGCTGGTAACTGTCTTGAACGGTCAACCCGTGTTTATTCTCCCGCACCCTCTAACTTGTAGGGTTCGGATTTCCATTTATGCGTCTTCATCCCTAGCTTGTAGGGATTTCTCTTCGTCTTATATCGTCCTTAGATAGGTTGTGTTCCACATAGAGAACCTTCCCACGAGGGACAACTTCATAAGTACACGTCGAACGACCTCTCGAAGGTCATGAGACTTGGTAACTGTCCTGGACGGTCATTAGCTGCTACTTTCCGCGTACCCCTTAATCTAAGGGATTCCATTGACGTGTCATAATATCTATCTTGCAAGGATTTCATGAGGGTATAATGTCGCCTCTAAGGTTATCCCTAGGATTATACGTTACACGTCTGCATTGCATACACGGAGTTATAATACAAGGAGTCTCTCGCATACGCATGCATTTGCATTTTCATGCATTCATACATTTGCATTCGCATCTTCGCCCGCACCCAGGCTTACCGTGCTAGCCGGTTTCCCAAAACTCACAAAGCAATCCAAAGGATCATAAACTATGGAGAGAGGAGGAAGGTAAATTATTGGAAATGAGTCTGACCTTACAAAGAAAAAAGGACGCCTTTCGCCATGCCAGCTACATAACCATGCCTTTCCGTAACAGGATTATAAACGCAACGAAGGTTATCGTCGAGCAAGGATCAGTTCAACAAAGAGGTTCCCTCATAGCTACACACAAGGGGTATCTAGTCATAAGGGGTTCATCTATGAACATATCAAAACTTACAAGGAAGCTCTACGATAACCTGGGGGGCATGGATTAGTCCAACTGGGGCAATGCATAACTACGATGGAGGGAAGGCAACATATGTTAATTCCACACCAAGGGGAAAAAGGGTCGTAGGGGTTCTCTATCAACTTACAAACTCTGAGGTTTGAAAATGGTGTGATACTATTCTATGGAAAAGCAAAAGAGGTTCAGTCTAAGGAAACTCGTGAAGTTCCGAAACGACAAAAACCCACCGCTAACAATTCATTCCCAACAGGTTCGACGTGCCCAAGGAGAATTCGAGATCACCCTTCACTTCTACAAGTCCACGAACTAAGGAGTAAAAAAGGTCAACAAACTCACAAAGAAGATTGCCCCTAGGATCAATAGTTTTATCATTTCAAGTTGTAACCTCTACGATAGCAAAGTGTTATCTAATGTAAAACGTTGTATCTTTCGAATAGTAATTCAATAAAACAATCATGCATGTTTTGAAATCAATTCATTCGCTTCATTCGCTCACTACTACGACTTTCCACTCGCACCCTTCTATTCTATTTCAATTTCGACTTTCAATTATTAACAAACTTGAGGGAGAATGACGAATACAAATAACTAAGTCCAGCTAAATATATGCTTTCAAGGTAAGACCGAACCGACGATGTACAGGCATTGTTTCAATTCCCAAACAGTGGAGACATAAGGATGTTAATCCCTCGTTACCCCCTCGAGCCAGGAGTTGGAGCTTGTTTCTACTTTTCAAATAAACCTTGATTTTAACCAGGGGCAGGGTAGATTTCGATTAATTCAATGGTGTATTTTGGTTGTCAAGAGAATCAATCAATTCAAGCAAAGGTTCAAGCATAAGGATCAAGCAAAGCAAAGGTCCAAGCATATTTTCTTCCTCGCGTTCATCCAAGATTGAGGGAGCAATGGAGATAACATTCACAACATCTCCTTCCTCAATACATCATTCAAGATCGAGGAAGTATCAAAGACGAAGCTTGCAAATCAAAGTCAACATGGCAGTCACAACATTCAATATCCAAGAATCAATATTTCAAAAGAAAAGCGCTCGCTAAGTCAAAATGGAAACTTCCATAAAAACAAACCAAATGACTTAGGCAAAATTGAGGGCATCCCGATGGATCAAATTCAAAGGAATTGGTTCATGCAAAAATAAGGGATACAAAAAAAAACAACAAAAGCAAAATATCAAGGATAATCTTGTGACTGCTAAATCATCGAAGCTTCTCATAAATGCTTGGATCTTTACAACATTTTCATCAACGCTTGGATCTCTACTAAGGCTTCTGCTCAACAACGAAACAAAAAACGATCCTCTTGCAAACAAATCACATCCATTGGATTGAGCGAATTTTAGGACTTGGAGAACATCAAGGAGAAAGGGGTGGGCTAAATAAATTTTGAGCCTTATATCCATTGTTTCTTAAACCACGAACCAAGCCAAGATACAACATTCAAAAGTCCTAATTGAGGCAAGGTTAACTATGAAAGCATATTAAGCAGGATTTGTTATACTGACTCCAAAAGTTTGTTAACAATATTTCTAATCACTACGCTTCTTCAAGCATTCATTTCTAATCATTCAATCTTAATTCATAACGAACCTCGATTTCAAAACTCGCATTTGCATTACATTGAAGTTACTTCTCAAAAGGTACAACACCGCCTACGAATATACACTTAGCACAAAGGTGATCATTTCTGATAAAGACTCTTGAATGGGGAAACCACGTCTAGAGGGTTTTCCTAAACAGAGGCATACAACCAAACATCCTATTAACTAGGGGCATTCTTCCTAAGGTTCAATTGACTTGGGTTACATCTCGAAGCAATCTCAATCAGGAGGCATGTCAAACATAGGAGAAATTTAGAAGGATAGAACACCATGGATGACCCTTCATATCCTGGAAATCAAGGGTATACCCTTCAATCTAAACGTCAAAGCATATGACAAGGTTATTTCCTGGGGCACTTCCCTCATAAGCATCTTTTCCAAGAAAATATTGGGGCAATGGATATTAAACCCATAAGGCGCACAACAAAAAGAAAAGGCGTCTTCATGCTTTACAACCTCGAATCAATCTCTCTCCTAACTACAATCTTCAAAGTTCAAGAAATAGGTGTTGGGAAATCGCGCTAGCATCCAACAACCTTACAACACTAGCAAAATATACACGCTTTGGTTATCAACAACCTATCATTGAAGCATCATGCAAATACATATGAGTCATGCATTGCATACATTGGCAGATACATTACACCACACCTTTTATAGGTAGTCTTCTTTAAGACAAATCCTACGATCCTTTTTAGGAACCTTTTCAGGTAGTCTTCTTTAAGACATTCTAAGATCTTTTCTAAATAGTCTTCCTTAAGACATTGCCTTTCCAAACCTTTTTAGGTAGTCTTCTTTAAGACATTCCATTTCCAAGAACCTTCCTAAGTAGTCTTTTCTGAGACATCCCTTATCCTTTCCAGCCTTTTCAGGTAGTCTTTTAAGACATTTTTCCAGCCTTTTCAGGTAGTCACCCTTAAGACATTCCTCTTTCCTTGTTGAAAACCTTTTTAAGGTAGTCTTCTTTAAGACAAATGTTCATATCCATCCCAAAAACCTTTTTTAGGTAGTCAGATAAAAGACATTATTTCGTTCCACTCGTTACATCAATCAACATATGCATAAGCATAAGCATTATCCCATGCATCGAAACATCCAATTCAAAACTCTGGTGCTAAGCTACATTGTCCACCTGCTTCCCGGTAACCTTACCAATGATAGCAACCCCGCTGAACATTTCATAAAGCATATACATATCATCCAGCGTATTCACATACTACATATCACAGAGGTCCAATTTTCATGTGCAAATCCAAATCCTTACAAAGTCCAGTTCTCGTTTGGTAGTCAGTTCCCGTCTGACTGTTACATCAAAATCCAGTTCCTGTCTGATAGTCAGTTTCCGTCTGACTGTTACATCAAAATCCAGTTCCCGTCTGGTAGTCAGTTCCCGTCTGACTGTTACCTCAAATCCAGTTCCCGTCTGGTAGTCAGTTCCCGTCTGACCGTTATTTCAAATCCCATTTCAATTCCAATTTCAAATCCTATTCCAATGTCAATTTCAATTTCAAACCAAAATCGTAACCCTCGCGTTGCGTCTTATCACGGCAGTGATAACGGCAATTTCAAACCAAATCGTAACCCTCGCGTTACGTCTTATCACGGCAGTGATAACGGCAATTTCAAACCAAATCGTAACCCTCGCGTTACGTCTTATCACGGCAGTGATAACGGCAATTTCAAACCAAATCGTAACCCTCGCGTTACGTCTTATCACGGCAGTGATAACGGCAATTTCAAACCAAATCGTAACCCTCGCGTTACGTCTTATCACGGCAGTGATAACGGCAATTTCAAACCAAATCGTGACCCTCGCGTTACGTCTTATCACGGCAGTGATAACGGCAATTTCAAACCAAATCGTAACCCTCGCGTTACGTCTTATCACGGCAGTGATAACGGCAATTTCAAACCAAATCGTAACCCTCGCGTTACGTCTTATCACGGCAGTGATAACGGCAATTTCAAACCAAATCGTGACCCTCGCGTTACGTCTTATCACGGCAGTGATAACGGCAATTTCAAACTAAATCGTAACCCTCGCGTTACGTCTTATCACGGCAGTGATAACGGCAATTTCAAACCAAATCGTAACCCTCGCGTTACGTCTTATCACGGCAGTGATAACGGCAATTTCAAACCAAATCGTAACCCTCGCGTTACGTCTTATCACGGCAGTGATAACGGCAATTTCAAACCAAATCGTAACCCTCGCGTTACGTCTTATCACGGCAGTGATAATGGCAATTTCTAAACTAAATCGTAACCCTCGCGTTACGTCTTATCATGTTAGTCCCTTGGCAGTGATAATGGCACCTTCAACTTCAATCCAAATCATAACCCTCGCGTTACGTCTTATCACGACAGTGATATGGCACCACGTTCTCTGGCAGCAGCCAGAACTCATTTCATTTTCAACTCCAATTCCAATCCCAAACATGCCCTACCACGGTAATCCCGTGGCCAGCAGCGCATCTACTCCACACTCCGCAATATCAGCAAATTTCAGGGCATTCTCAGAGTTCAATAATCTTCCACCTTCAGGTCGCAACAGGCAAGCAAGCCTGTCCGCCTCTTCAGGTTTAAGAATATTGAACAGGGGCAGCTGTCATACCCCAAAATTTGCCCCATCTACTTCACTTAAAAAAATTCAAAGACTAGGGTTCCATTCAAGCAACATTCCTAGTCAAGAGCCTCCTAAGGCTATGGTTTGAGATTCCTCTAAGAGGGATCAATGACATAAGGTTCCTAATCAAGGGTGTATGGTTTATAGTGATCTAATTTAACCCCATGGCAAAAGTCAAAGCATCACTCCAAAAGTTACCTGCTCAAACAGTCTCAAGATCTACAACCAACTAATTCAAATCCAAAGTCAAGGCATAATCCAAACTTCTAACCATTGGTCACTCAACAAGTATGGGGATGTATATCCATCATTTGATCAAAGCTTGATCATGATTCCATTAATAGAAACTCAGAGATGAACAAATACAAAAAGGTTCAAATTAGGGTTTCTTAGGAGAAAGTCAACCCAACTTTGACTTGGCATAACTTTCACATGGAACATCAAAAATTCCCCACTCAAAGCCTATTTTGAAGGAAATTGGATCCTCTACAACTTTGTCTCTCACAAGCCAGGGCTAGAAATGATTCATTTGAGAGATACAATGCAAAAGATTACAGGTCATTTTCAGACATCCTCTAAAAGCAGTTTTTCCCAAAGAGGATATGATCAAGATAAAAGCTCCAAATGAAAAATATATTCCAAAGTGGCTTATAGAGGACCTCTTGAGGTTTCCAAAAAGTCTTAGAACTCCTTCATAGCTTAAATATTGAGTGAGATATGCTTGATCAAAGTTAGGCGATTTTGAGGGAAATATGTGAATTAAAAGTGGTTCAAAATGATTATTTTTACAAATGGGCCTAACTTCTCAAGCTTTAATCTTGGTCCACAAGCCATCCAAGTTATCCAAATTAGTTGCCACGAATTATTTGATTTTTTATATAATTTTTATGGATTTTTATTCATTTAAAACATAATAAAAATCAAATAAATCAAAGGAAAATTAAAAAGGTGAATCAAATCCATACTCCAATCATATTCAATCAATATTCAAGTCATATTGGGTGTCCGAATTCGTGCACACCATAAGTGGAAATATTGGATGGAATTTGAATCAATTTAGAAAGCTTTGATAACTAATTTTCAATCAAAATCTTCATCATCAAAGAACAAGATTGGATTGGATTCCTTACAAGTTTGTTACCCTAATTTAGTCTCATATATATACTAAGCAATTGCAGATGCTAAGGAGGTTTTTTTTTTTCGGCCTCCAAGGGCTGGCCGAAATTCACACGGTGCAGAGCTTCAAAAAATTGCAAATCCGGGTGCCATGGCAGAAGCATATTAAAGACAATTCAAGGTTTCTCGAAATTCTCTGAAGAGGACTGCATCGTTATACATAGCCAGAACGTCCGAAATCGTCTCCTATAAACTCACGGTTTACTCGATATTTTTCGGTTCCGATTGCAATAATTCGTGCACCATAAATTAATTCTGAATATATATTTGCGTTTATATTGATGTATTGAAGCTTTCTTGACAGTTAATTGAGTTTTGGTTGTTGTTTGGAGAGTCCACCATGGTTAGGTTTTCGGAGCTTTGTTTTGGGATCTAAAGTTACGGATAAAATTGGAAGAAACCGATGGTACCAATGGATTCGGAAGGCGATTTTAAGTCAGTCTATGTCCTTGCAATTTATTTATTTGTGGTGCTTGCTTGGACATGAATTCGCAGAGGCCATGGCTTTGGTTCGTGAAACAGCCGCAGCGAAGAAGAAGTGCACAGCGCACGTCTGGTTCTGTTTTGAATTTTGGCTCATTTATTTTTCATATATTATAGTTCAGTGCCTCAGTTTTAACAGCATAAGAACGCAGCGCAGTTGGATTCACGCTGAAACCTGCATCCAAGAGGTTGCGAGATCGATTCTCAGCAACCTCAACTATTTTTCTTCAATTTTCTGGCAAGAGTAGGCAGCAGATCGGACGCTTCTCAAGCGTGAGTGCCCACCCTGCATCTTCGTGGTCAGCCATTGGATCTTCATCAAGCAAGATCCAACGCATCAAAACTGAAGGAGCACACTATGGACTCTCAGCATGCCACACACAATAAAAACCAGGTTTTATTATTCTTTTATTTATTTATTTATTTAGTCCATTGTTTAAATATATTATTTAGATTAATTAGTTATATTTAAGTTAATTAATTTATTTGATTAGGATTAGGATATGTTAATTAGGAAAATTAGTATTAGAACTTTATGCCCGATTATTTTCCCGATTAAATCGATTTAATTGATTTTGACTAATTTTAATAATTATAAACCATAAAAACCCTATAAAAATTGTCACTACATTAGGGTTTGTCCAACCCCATTAGTTTTTTAGCCAAAATATTAGGATTTAAATTATTATTCGTTTCGACTAAATTTATTGGTCGCGATGATTAATAATCGATTAATTTAATTAATCAAATCCTATAAATTAAAATGATATTTATTTTGCTAAATGGTTTTAACCAAAGCTATTGGTTACGATGATTAGCATTTTTCCTTTATAAAATTCGTTATTATTTGTAATCGAATCTATCGATTATGAGGAGTAACGGTAATTAAAACATGCACATTTGCTATTCGCGATAATCGAATCAATCGATTATAGTGGTTAGCAATCCTCCCTTTAATCTGTTAGCCATGGTAATCAAACCCATTGATTATCGCGACTAATGGTGACAAATTAAAATCAGGGTTGCACGCCCACATCTAAAACACTAAACCATAATATTACGAATTTTCATCTCTTTAACACTGCGATGTTCACAACTACGATAAGGTAATTCAAAATACCTTCGAATATTCGCACTTCAAAACAAATTCAAATACATTCAATTCAATTCTAAGGCGTACAATCCTGTCCCCGAACTACGTTGACTCTGATTCTCCATAAGGAGATACGTAGGCACTTGGCAACAAGGCGAGTCCCCCTCTTCCAAACTCTAATCATGTTCAAATAATTAGCTTTTCACTCTATTAACTGTCTGTCATCTTTCTTTATTTTTTAGCCATAAACCTTTATCTTTATAATGCAAACCTTAGGAAAGGGTTGAGGGTGCCTAACACCTTCCCTCGACCTGAATATAGTATCTTACCCTAAATCTCTTAATTGTTAAAGGTTTCCTATTCGCCTTGGTAGAATAGGTGGCGACTCTCTAAGTTAATTTTTAGGCAGGTTGCTACATCAGGTCCGCTAAGCGGCCTCAGGCCCGCTGAGCGGAGTTTTCGTTGGTCCGTTTCTGGAATTTCCGCTTAGCGGCCTAAAGCAGCCCGCTGAGCGGCCAACAGCATATTTTGTTTTTCCAAAACTTTGAAACCTTGTAACTTTTGGACCGTAACTCCGATTTTGTCGCCGTTCGAAGCGTTGGAAAGCTAACAAAATGAACTATATTATTATCTAATTAAATGATTCATAGGATGTAGTATTCCATTATTTTTATTAGGATCAAGTGATGAGTTGTGTAGTATGTTCAATTATCCAAACTTTGAAACCTTGTAACTTTTGATCCGTAACTCCGTTTCGTACGCCGTTCGAAGTGTTAGGAAGCTAGTTGGATGTTCTATATGATAGTGTAGGCTTGGTTAGCTTGTTATTAATTGGTAATGAGGTGTTGTTGATGAAAACACATAATGGTTTATATGCGCGATATGATTGGTAAATAATCATAGTGCTTGGTTGTAATTGTTAATGATGTAGGATGTAGTAGTGGTTGGTTGATTTTCATAAATGGTTTTGTGAACTAGTGCATGATAAATCATGATGATGTGTTGTGTGAACGTTATCGTATTGATATGAGGTATGTGATTAGTTGTCGATCACATGAGATCATGTTCATATGTGTTATGTATTAATGAATGTTCATTCTTGATATGTGACAATGTTTGGTTGTTTGTTATTAACATGATGTGTGGCCTTATGGCAAGTAATTGTTGTTATGAGATGATGTATTGATGGAGTTGTGGGCCAAGGGCCAATATTAATTTGATGTGATGCAATTATGCGATCATTTATGCCGATGTGGCTAGTATGTTTTGACGGTGAATGTGTGATGTGTGCTTATTAATGCCTGAGTGGTAATTATGGTGTGATGTAATTGATAACGATGTTATTAATTGGTGATGTATCCTTTTGGATAGAATATAAACGATGTAACGTGAGTGTATGATCGTGTTATATTGTTGATGATGTTATTGTCGTGTAAAAGAGTCTTATATTTGCACAGCATAACATTTCAATACGTTAATGGCGGAATGCTGTTAACAGATGGCCTGCGGGCATGGTTACCAGTAGGGGCTTAATGCTCGGTAAAGGAATGAGCCTGAGTGGCAAGAGGTCATCAGTGGAGGCTGCGTGCTCGATGACGACAGCCTGCGGGCTTCCTGAGTGGAATAAAGTCCCAGCATAATGCTCGGCAGGTGTATTTGTCATAATGACAAGGAGGAGTTTTACTCCGGATTTGGTACCACATGCATATGCATAGTCGAGTCTCATTCATCATCGTCAGTCTTTATAATTTATGTTATCATTCATGTGTCACATTACTTATATATTGATTGTGGTTGACTTAGTGAATTACCTTGTTGTATGATTCTTGATGATACTTGTTGGCATTACTATAATTGTTATGCTTTCATTATGAATTATATTCTCACCCTTCTGCTGATTTGATGCTTGAGTGGCATCCTGCAGATTAGCCGCTTTGGGAGTCTTTTGGAAGAGGTAGTTCTCCAGTTGGTCTTGTTAGTTGCTCTGATACGTAACACCGGGAAGTCGGGAGTCTGTTGTTATTTATTTGTATATGACTCTTTGAACATGTATATGTGATAATGTGCTGATGTGTATTGTAAACATTTTATTTTGGAAAACCCCTCTTTGTGAGTGAGAGCTATACGTATATATATATATATATATATATATATATATATATATATATATATATATATATATATATATATATATATATATATATATATGTTCATATCTTCCGTGTGTTATGTATCATGTTATTGGCAGGTGTGTATGCTTTTGGCATCGCTGATGTCCGTTTGTTTTCTAGGTGTTTGTTTGGTTACTTAGTGTAACATCCTAATTGTGTTGTATGAAATTTTAAATACTCTGATATTTTCTTGCCTAAATGCTTTGGGTAGAATTGGGGTGTTACAATAATCATACTCTACCCAATTGTCATGCAAAACCCTTATATAAGAATAACCCAACCCTTACAATTGGTATTCCTAGCGATGAGTTCTTCAACCTCTACTATGATGTTCTCCCTCGAGCCCTAACTTTTCCTCTTGTCACTTTCTCTGTTCTTTCTCCTTTCACGTATTGACAGTTTCTATCCTCCCCCCTCTCTTTTTTATTTATTTTATTATATTATATTATTATTACTAATCCCAACTAATTAAAATAATAATAATAATAATAATAATTCCAACACTTATTTAATTTAAATAACACACACTTTATATTATTTAAATAAATAACTACTAAACTAGTATTATTCATTAATTTAATTAGTCTTACTCACCACACCACCAAGTTCTACATTTTTACTCCCGCACCCTCAACACCTAAAATTATATTTTCTAAGACTACGACCCTACACCAAAGGATTCTCTAATACACCAAAAACCAATCACACAACGAGATCACCAAATATCACATAATCAAATTACAAAAATAATTTAAATTAAACTGGGGCGTTACAATGGACATCTTGCAGATACTCAAAAGTAAAGTTTGTTGTTGTAAGTGAAATTTAGCTCCTGGAGTTACTTCGTTTAGTTTTATCGTTGTTTAGAAGTCTTGCTTTGATTGTTTAACATCGGAGTTGGGAATGTTTATTTTCTTATTATGTTTGTTGGAGTTTAATTGTTTTATTTGGTTTATGTTGAAGTTGTTAAGAGTTGAATATGATAACTCTTTATTTTGAAAACAATTTATTATAATTTGAAGTTTAAGACTAAGGGTCTAAGTTGCAGTGTTTTATTATTTGGAATAAGATCGATACTGCTGCAATGATACCTTAATTAAAGGTGAGCGTGCAATGATAGGTATGACGTTGATATTCTTCGCTGTGTATTTGTTAAATGAATGTATTGTTAAAGGATTGTCGTGTTAGAACAAGAATTGGTTGTGCAATATGTCTCTGAGTTTTAATCATAACAATGAGTATGTTTGTACAAACAATTTTGTTATACTAACGTTTGTTATATTGAGTACTTAACAAACAAATTCTGATTCTGATGAAAAGGCGTGACCAAAATATCAGAAGCTACCAAGTTATGTTCCGCACTACAAAAGCTTCAGAAGCATCTGAAGTCATCACTTTTATACTAAGTCTGAAGAAACCATTCTAAAGACCAAGTGGTGAAGACGTGGTTCTGAAGACTCTAAAGACTTGAAGTTGTGAAGACTTAAGTTTCTGAAGACAAATGGTTCTGACGACCATGTGCTGAAGACTTTGAAGACATGGTTCTGAAGACTTGAAGTTCTGAAGATCTAAAGCTTATTTTCTTTTCTTCCAACTTATGATGTGAGCCTTTGAAGTTCAAGAAGATAGAAGATAATGTTATGTAGTACGAGGTACAAGGTACATACGAATGTTTTGTTCCACTACCAAGAAAGGTCGGAAGTTGCGTACTATCTTGTCTTCCACTACGTTCAAGCCGCCAAACTTCTGGAAGTTCCATAAATGACCTTCAACGAATATATTATTATATTGGATATATAAAGGGCTTGAAGACTCAAGAGAAAGCTCCCAATTCATGATCATATCCATTCATGAAAGACTGTTCATAGGTTTAGACTCTTAAGTCTAGAATTTGAAATATATCATTTACATTCAGCTTGTGTAGAAGCACTTATATTATAAATAAACTCTGATTCAAACGGCTGTTTGATTTTGCCTCAAGAGACCTGTTGGTCAGTAGTCTTGGGAATTTCAGGACTAGAGAGTCTTAAAGGTTGTTAGTCGTAGGCGGTTGCTTGTGTAGAGTTGTTAGTCACAGGCGGTTGCTTGTGCAAAGTTGTTAGTCACTTGTGAGTAGCTTGTGCATTGGAGTTAGTCACCTATGGTTTCTTGTGCATTATTAGTCACCGGAGATTGCCCGTGCAATTGTAATCAGTTTGATTATAGTGGATTAAGACCTCGACTGAGAGAGTCAAAATCACCTTGCGGGTGGACTAGACTAGCTTTGGAATTTCTCAAGTGAACTAGTATAAAAATGCATTGTTCTTTCCTTCTTGCACTTTATAGTTATTATCAAGAGTTAAGAATTTGCTGTTTAAGAGGGGAGTTTTTTTATCAAAGTTTTGTTTGTTAAAAACCCTATTCAAACCCCCATTTCTAGTGTTTTTCACACCTTCATGTCATTGGTGACACCTTAGATTCTCGTGTAATGCTTAACATATAAGTTTCTAGGTTTAGGGTGTTCTAACAATCCTAGACTGAAGAACTAAAAAAATCAGCGGCTTTATTAAAAATTGACATAACCTCCGTCTTACCCGTAAAATACAAGAAGACGAAGCGAAATCAAACAATTGACCCCTTGAATTTCTATTTCGAGAAACAAAAACTTCATATAGAATTCCATATACCTCTAATTCCTTTCGTAATTCCACATAGTGAAGATTATCAAGAAAACTGGAAAAATATAAAGAAGCCATTGTTTCCCGAGTAACAGATTCTGCATGACTCAAAGCCCTACGCGTAGGAGATCTTCCCCTACCAACATCATTCCTAAAATGATCAAACTAAAACCTATTTTGAATTGCACCATCATGGAGGCCACACACTCTACCTATAGATCCACAAAAATCTATCGCATACATGATATGTTCCTCAGATTATGATCATTTCCTATGAAACTCTCGCTCCTACTTCCTCCCCGTCGTGCAAAAACCGTAAGCAAGTGAGAGCATTTTATAATGAGAGATGAGAGGAAGAAATAATAACCATTAGATTCACCAAGAGAGAGAAATTAATAGCCACATTAATGTATTAACATTCTCTCTTGATGAATCCAATGATTGATATTTGTTCCTCTCATCTCTCATTATAAAATGCTCTCACTTTATATATCAATTTTTAAAAATCACATTAAATTGGTCGGTTCAATCGGTTGGACTGAGAACCGAAGCTGATTCTAGACCGATTAATCAATCTTTCAAAATCGGTAGTGGGTCAAAATTAGAGTAAAATAAAAAAAATTGAATAGATCCGTTCAAAATTGTTCAAACAAAAGAATCAAAACTGATTTTATAAAATCGTCTGGTTCAAAAAAAATATCAAACTAGTCTTTTTTAAATTTTTTAGAAAAAGTTCAATATGTCAATATCAAAACTTCAAACATTCTTCAATCACAAAAAATAATTCATTTTTTTCTACAACCATACAAATTTCTAAATTATATCATTATGTTACAGTTTTCTTTTAGTCACAGTCCATCATTCGTCTTACGTTGTTCAACTCAAAATTAATTGTCGTTCAAGTCAATATTATTTGTCGTTGTCAATTATGACTTATTTTTGAGTTCAACTCGAATTTCCTTATTGTTATTCAATAAAGTATGTTGTATTATTTACTTTTGGTAATTCTATTTTATTTTATTTAATTTAGGTATTCTTGATTATTTGAATTTTATTTTAGTTATTATGTTGTATTATTTATTTTTGGTAACTCTATCTTATTTAATTTAGATATTCTTATGAGAACTACTCGTTATCAGAGGGTCTTCCCAACAACAAGTCAGAAGTCCCGATCTTACCTTCTTAACTAACTCTACCTTAAATTAATAAGGAGGGGCTTCCTTTTTACATCCAAGAAAGGACATACCTTTCCACCACGAGAACCTTCCCCCGCTGCTCCATTAAAAGATTTAATATTTATGATAATGTTGGACATTCTCATATAACTATATATTTATATGCCTATTATGTAGATTCATATATTGGCATATAGGGGTGGGAATAGGCTAGGCTAGGCTAGGCTTTATAAGGCCTGGGCCTGGCCTACGATAAACTTATAAGGCCTGAGCCTAGCCTATGGCCTACTATAGGCTCGTTTTTTCAGCCTAGCCTGGCCTTTTCAAAAGCCTGGCCTGGCCTGAAAGCCTATTTAAAAGCCTTTTTCTTATTAATGTTATCAATTAATTCATATTACTTAAGATGGCTTATAGGTCGCATATATATGAATATTTAGACCAACCTATTTAGCATTTTTTCTAATTCATATGCATATATAGACCAATCTATTTAATGCTTTTTCTAATATATATGCATATATAAGCCAACCTATTTAGACTAATTTTAATATATATGAAAATATAGGCCGGCCTACAAGGCTTTATAGGCTTTTTTAATAGCCTAGGCCTGGCCTATTTTATTAAATAGGCTTTTAAAAAAGTCCAAGCCTGGCCTTTTTATCAAATAGGCATGGCCTGACCTGGCCTTAAGTAGGCTAGGCTATAGGCCCCTGTAGGTCGGCCTGGCCTATTCCCATCCCTATTGGCATATACTTTAATTCTATATATTTTTTACTATTTTGAAGAAATATAATATCATGAAATAGTAACAAAGAAAGTGTAGTTGAGAGATGTTGGAATTAAACTCTCACATCTTTGAGTAATTCTTTATTATTAAAGATAATAATGAAGAAAATAAGAACAAAAGTAGGATTAGGGTTTTCGGAAATTAAAAAAGAAGAATAAAGTATTTTCTGCAGAGTTTTTCTCTGTTCACAATCTGTGGAAATTCTGTTATTTACTTGCAACTGCAACTTCTGTGAATACCAGTTATATCAAAATAGGAGTTACTCCCTATATTTATAGTTTTAGATTTGCTTTCTCCCTAAGTCAAAATTCAAAACATAAAAGTCCAAAATACCTATTTTAGACCTAAATCAAATTCAATCAAATCTATGTGTAACAAACTGTTTCCACACTTTAATAGATCTATTCGACACAACTTGTGTTCAAGCAACAACCTGCTTCGACACAAGAAATTACAATTTAACAAAAGATTCATTTTTAAAACTGAATAGATAACCATGACGTTAGTTACTTGTAGAGGTGTCAGTTTAAAGGGCTAGGGCCTAATATTTAAGGCAAGGGCTAGGGCCTAATATTTAAGGCCCTTAAAATATAAAGAGCCTAAATTTTTAAAAGTAAATGAGCCCCAAAATAAATAGGGCCTTAAAATAAAGGCCCTTAAATTTGAAGTAACGCCTCAAGGCCCAAACTTTTTCACAAAATATTTTTCATAAAAAATTAACTTTTTAATTTTTCATTAAAAAATGATCTTTTTTTAATTTTTAGTAAAAAAATTTAATTTTTTTTATTTTTTGAAATAATCGGGTGTCATACCCCAAAATTTACCTCCCACACTTCTCTCCTAACAAAGGCAAGTCCAAATCTCAAAGACATGGCTCATTCAAATGATCCAGATAATTCACAAGTCAACTGATTCAAACTGAAAGGTCAATCATAATCAAGGCATGATTCAAACCATAATCATTGGGCAAACATCAAGTATGGGGTGCATAACCATCATTTGATCAAGAATTGATCATGATTCCATTAATAGAAACTCAGAGATGAACAAATACAAAAAGGTTCAAATTAGGGTTTCTTAGGAGAAAGTCAACCCAACTTTGACTGGGCATAACTTTCACATGGAACATCAGAAATTCCCCACTCAAAGCCTATTTTGAAGGAAATTGAATTCTCTACAACTTTGTGTCTCACAAGCCAGGGCTAGAAATGCTTCATTTAAGAGATACAAGGAAAAAGATTACAGGTCATTTTCAGACATCCTTCAAAAGCAGTTTTTTCCCAAAGAGAATATGATCAAGATAAAAGCTTCAAATGAAAAATATGTTCCAAAGTGGCTTGTAGAGGACCTCTTGAGGTTTCCAAAAAGTATTAGAACTCCTTCATAGCCCAAATATTGAAGGAGATATGCTTGATCAAAGTTAGGTGATTTTGAGGGACTAAAATGTGAAATAAGAAGGCAAAAATTGGGACTCTTGCAAATGGGCCTACATTCTATGACCCAAACTTGGTCCACAAGCTATCCAAAACATATGCCATAAATTATATCATTTTTATTTGATTTTACATAATTTTATTTCATTTAAAATTAATTTTTAATGATTTAATTAAATGAAAAATCAAATATGTGGTAGAAAATTTGTTTGGATTATTTTTTCAATCAAAATTTATGACCAAATACATTTGATTTTCGTGCATAAGTCAAATGGAAAAGATTCATACAAATTGGGCCAAATATGGTAGCTTAAAATTCAAGAAATAAAATCCAATTTCTCAAAGTAGTAAGATTTGATTCAAGTGAAGTTTTGGACAAGGTTTTAACCTAATTCTATTCCCTATAAGTATACGACATCAAGCACCAGACTAGGGGACGAAAATTGAGAGAGAAACAGAGCTGCAAGAACACAAAAAAATCTCCAAGAACTCAAATTCGATTTCAGAGAATTAGAGGTTTTCAAGGGGATTCCAGCATTGCAAAAGGTTCATCAAAGGATCCTGAACGTGTTTGGGTCAATACACTACATCAGCACTCCCAGAATTATCTCCTATTTGTCAAAGTAAGTCGCTCTGAAAAACTCACTCGATCTGAACAGTATGTGCGTCCTCATTGAAAATTAATTGCATATTTAAGTTTGTTTCAATGCCCTGAACGTTTCTGGGTTGTGTATTTCAAGCTTGCGTGCGTGAATCTCGTGTTGCCATTAGAGACCGAACCAAGGTCTAGGGTTTGTGAATTGGGGGTTTCTTTTAGGAATTAAATTAGGGTTAATTGATGATATATTTGAGTTCGCGTGGTTGAGACGAAGATATTCATGGGGTCGCGAAATATTTATATGCTAATAGGAGCTATTCGCTATTTTTGTTGATATCGGCTACGAATGAAAAACCGTAGCAAAACTGTAGCAAAGTTTGCAGGTCTTTTGGGAACCCTGTGGAGAAGATGACGAGGTGTCATCACCGGATTAGTCCATTCAAATTGCGCGCGCGTTTTCTCTTTCAGTTATTTGGTTATTATATGTATTGCATTGAGAGCGTTTTTAAAACGCATAAGCATCTTGGTTGAGTTGGTAAAACGCAACAATTGACCTAGGGGGCGTGGGTTCGATACCCAGCTCCCACATATTATTTTTCTGAAAATTTCAATTAATGATCCCATGCGCCCCACCCCTATACCTGCATCATGTACCCAAGATCTCACCCTTAGATCTTCCCCTAGCCTTAATCAAACGCTCCAGATCCAGTCCCTATATTATAAGCCATCCAAGCTGCCACACCTAATCATAACCCTTAATAAAACTAAATAAATTTTAATTGACATATTATTTTAATTAATTCTTTGTTAATATATTTATTTGTATAATAATTATCTTTTTTTAAGTAAATTAATATATAATATGTGTATTAAATTATAATTCGTTGTCCGTTCCGATTAAATCGATTAATCGCTATGGTCAACGATGTTTTTTTAATTAAAATGTTATTTAATTAAGATATAATCAAATTTCTATTATTTGGTTAAATGGTTGCAATTATTTTATTAATTGCGATGATTAACCGTCTCTTCCCTTCGATTTAATTTGTTATTCTTTTTAATCGAATCAATCGATTACGAGGGGTAACAATGCATATAAAACTCCACAAACTTATTAAAATATACCTTAATTCATCATTAGTAATAATCGAATCAATCGATTAAAATTGGTGGTGATGCAAATTTCAAATCTTTTAACTATGGTAATTGAATCAATCGATTATCGCGGTTAATAGTGCCAAATCAGGGTTGTACGCCCACGCCTTCAAATAATTCTCAAATCCATTCAAAATTACAAGACAAAACAAACTGCGATAGGCTAACCAAAAAAGCCTCTAAAAAACCATATCAAATCAAATTCAAACTCTAAATGGCGTACAACCCTTCCCGAACTACGTTGACTCTGATTCTCCATAAGGAGATACGTAGGCACTTGGCAACAAGGCGAGTCCCCCTCTTCAAAATCTCAATCGTGTCCTAAAATTCTGTTTGCCACATTTCTCCCTAATTCCTGCCATGCAACCCTAATCTCTGACTGTTAGCCTTTAGGAAAGGGCTGAGGGTGCCTCATACCTTCCCTCAGCCTGATTATAATAACTTACCCTCAATCTCTTATCTGCGTAGGGTTTCCTATTCGCCCTTCAGAATAGGTGGCGACTCGAAAGCTGAAATTTTTAGGCAGGTTGCTACATCGGGATTTTGCCGAAAAAGTCAACTTTTGTATTTTTGACGAAAAATCGATTTCTTTTCAGAAAAAGTCGACTTTTTATATTTTCAAAAAAATCCGTTTTTTTTTTTGGAAAAATCGATTTTTTATATTTTAAAAAAAAGTTTTTTTATCGAAAAATCGACTTCTTGTATTTTCGACAAAAAATCAAATTTATTTATGGAAAAGTCGATTTTTTATATTTTCGACAAAAAATCAATTTTTTCGAAAAAGTCGACTTTTTATATTTTCGATAAAAATTAGGTTTTTTCGAAAAAAGCCAACTTTTTATATTTTCGATTAAAAAATTGTTTTTTTCTTCAGAAAAGTTAAGTTTTTACAGTTTCGAAAAAAATCGATTTTTTCCGGAAAAGTCAACTTTTTTCTTTTTTTGAAAAAAATCAATTTTGCGATTAAAAAATCTTTTTTGAAAAAGAATCGAAATTTTTCCGGAAAAAGTCGACTTTTTTATTTTCGAAAATAAAATGATTATTTTTTTCGAAAAAAGTCAATTTTTAGATTTTCGACAAAAAATCTGTTTTTTTTTTCTCGAAAAGATCTTTTTCAAATTATTTAGTTTCAAACAAAATTTGAGGTCTTTACTTAGGCCCCATAAAAAACAAAAATATAAGGGCTTTGAAATATGGGGCCAAAAAATTATTTATTTAGTAAATGGCCTAAAAAAGAGGGGCCTTATAGGGACCTAATTGTTAGGGCTTTATAATTTTTGGCTTTTTTACCCCTCTAATTACTTGTGAGTTTATTTGATTGAAACAACTTGAAAAGGCAATACAAATAACATTAATATGTGATAATCAAGCACCACGACGTACTTGTAACCTAAATTTTCATGAAAGGATCAAGAAATTTGTAACAGACGGACAGTTTTTAAGGTAGAAGATCAAATTGGTTGATATTTGATATTTCCACTAGATTTGACAACTCCTATAATTAATTGACAAATACCTACACCAAAATCTTGTCAAATCCTAAAATCAATATGTAACAAGTTTATCGCACATGTTTTATATGCTTCATCTTCAGAAGTATGCACTGCAAATTATTGTATGAATCAATATACTATGCATTCTATTGCTGCAATATTAAAAATATTTGATTTTTACTTTTTCAAATTTGTAATATTAGTATTTAATCGCTATATAGAAAATAAAAATATTAAATATAGATGGCAATAATATGTAGCCACGTGACGACAAAAGTAGACAGTAGAGAATAGTCATACACGGGAATTGGACCACACAAGGAAGCATTATTTAGCTGCATAGGAAATTCCACTAGACGGTCTTTTCTTTTGACACATACAGAATCTATCAGTAGAATAAAATCACGTTATGGATTGGACTGTTGCTCAAGAAAGAAAGTTTTATAACTATCCACAATCTGAGAATGTTTGTAAGATACTATTCTATACTACAGGATTATAATATTTAGGATGGGATGTACTATACTACTTTCTCTGTTTCTTTTTAAGTCTTATTTTAGAAGAATTTTTTTTCTGTTTTATAATTTAATTAGTCAGAGACCGAATTTTTTTCCTATTTAAATATCGTTTTATAATTTAACTAGTCAGAGACTCGTGCTGTCGCCCGGATGTATTATTTGTGGTATAGTATTTTTTGAATGATACAAAAAATATGAAGTAGAGAAATCACATATATAAAATGAAAAATTAACCATTTTAAAAAAAAGTTTTACTAATAAGATATTAGTAATATGAAAATAAAGTTTAAGATAGGTCAAGAACACAATAGCAAAATAGAGTCAAGTATTAAATTAAATAATTTGCATCCCAACAAAAATTAAAAGAAAGTAATATGGTCACTATAGGTTAAAGAGTAAATAAAATTGAGAAAAATCATTAAAGATATAGTCACATGTAAACATTCCTAAAAGACATGAGATAATGATTAATTAAAATAAAATTCAAAATTAAAATTTTTATGATTAATTAAATTTAAATAAATATTCTATTGATAATGACCCGTGAGATAAATAAATTATTAATATTCAAAGAGATTTTAAAATGAATTATTGATAATGATTGATTAAATTAAAATAGATATTATGTTGATAGTGACCTGTAAAATAAATAAAAAAATTATCTAAATAAAAAAAATTATACTATCATACAATTGATTTTTTATTGAGAGTAGATTGTTATTACAATATTATATTATATATTTATGTTTATATTTATGGTAAGAAATTATTTATAATTTATTTAAAATTATATCATTGATGATGGAAAACCACTTTAGTGAAAACCGGCCCAGACCTTCAACACCCAACTCAATGAGTAATTCAAGTCATTGGTAACCTAGTATTAATGATCTTTACTTTTAGAATCACCGACTAATTAGATAAATAAAAGGATTTCTAGTGCATAGAACATGGTAGAATAAACAGAATGAAGGTTTTAGTCTGAGACCGACCTTATTAGCAAGGATGAATGTACACCAAAAGGTATGGATCTCATTATCAAACAAAAATCTTGAACTAATACTAAATAATGCCGATCAAGTATCATTGTTCTAAGGCATAATGAATACAATTTCATAAACTTATTTAGATTTTAGCATCAATTTTGTGTGATCATAACAATGTGAAGAAATATATATGTTCTACAGTGTCTTGCATTTAAAAAGCAAAACTATAACTAAACAAAAATTGAAGACAAATAAAACAGTTTCCCAATGTTAGCAGACTTCAATCTTGAGTTACAACTCCTTGGTTGAGCTCCACAAACCTCATGCCAACACGCATAGAGTGCTTTAGAATTTTTTTTGCACATCTTCGAACACAGGTTTCCTCCTGCTTTTACAGAAATTTATGCTTAAACGTATCAACACATAATTTAAAAGTGCGGTGAAACAACTTAATATATGTTGGATCACGATTTTAACAACTTTGCCACCAAAGAAATTACCGGGTCGAGTCGCGGATCGGTACGCTTTCTTTAAGACGTTTCGCGGTACTGCCAAAATTATGCAAAACAGCTCTTAATAACCACGACGCCTCCAGGATAAAACAGCCCAGTTCTATACTATACGATTACTACTTGCACGGTAGATAATCGGTCTAGAAATACACCCTCAAATGGTACTAGGACCATTCAAATATGGTATGAATACCATCTTAGTATCTGGTATAAAGACCAGTCGTAGTAATTTCTCAAACCAAGAGAAATTTCAATAATTCTCTAAAGAGAATCCAAGAAAAAATTATACTTATAATTTCTCAACTCAAACGAGGAGAAATTAACATTATTCTCTAAAGAGAATTCAAGAAGGTACTCGGAAAATTCAACGAGTAGAAAGAAAGAGGGAGAAGTTGGCGCTTCGACAATTCGAAAGACGCAGAGTTATGAGAGTGAGGAAGGAAAAACTCAAATTAAGTTTTTGGTGTGTTTTGGAATGAAACAAGTGACTTCATTATATAATGAAATAAACTAGCTAAGATTTCTAATCTAAGCAATGTGGGACTAAGAAGTTTTTTCAACTAATATACAATGTGGGACTTCACTTAATGAACTTTTTCAATTCATCTCCCTATATTGGAATATATGCATAATGTTCCAACAATCCCCCACTTGAATTTAAAACAGTGTTTCAGAAATAACGTCAAACGTTTCTAAGATTGTGCATAAGCAGATGTGTCTACGACTTGAACCTTTGCGTAGCAAGTAGGATTCAGATTCAACAAGAGTGACACAATTGTCTTGAACTCTATCTCAGACATCAAACTCGCACACAACCTTTTCTTAAGGTGTATTCTAATAGCCCGTGCTTTAATGGCCCTGCACGTGTATCCCGGTTTAGTGAAGGCTCTAGGAATTCTGCCTCGAAATTCCATAGGAACCGGCCTCAGTTCCACAATCACATAGGTGAGTCTATCAAGAGTACTCCTGTAGCCTAGGTACTCCCTCATACAAAGTATAGATCTCATTAAGAGTTTCTATTATCTCATCCTCTTATTACTTCAGGATTCATGCTTCTTTTATTTACTCTAGCATGATCAGCTCATATTACTCACAACTTGTTATTACCCATTGAACCTCTTTCTTGGGATCTCCAGTTATTTAGGTCGGGTTACCATCATGAGCAACTCATTTCTGTATAGGCATTAGTCCCATCTTTTTTTAGATGTATTATGGACTTTCTCTCTAGCTAATCCTTTCGTCAAAGGATCTGCTAAGTTTTCATCAGTGCGTACATGATCCATTCTTACAGCTCCTTTAGAGATACAATCTCTAAAGGCATTGTGCTTTCTTCTTATTTGACGTCTTTTACCATTATAATAACGGTTCTCAATTTTTGCAATAGCCGCGGTACTATCGCAGTGGATCAACACAACTGACATAGGTTTTTCCCATAAGGGAATCTCAGCTAGCAAGCATCTTAACCAACTTGCTTCTTCACTAGCATTTGCTAATGCGATCATTTCAGACTCCATCGTGGACTGAGCCAGGATAGTATGCTTATTTGATTTCCAAGATACAGCTCCTCCAACTATGTTGAATACATAGCCACTAGTAGCTTCGGAATCACCTGACAAGGTATTCCAATCTGCATCACTGTATCCTTCAAGTACAACAGGAAATTTCTGATAATGTAGACCGAGATATACGGTCCTTTTAAGGTACCTCATGACTTGCTCAATAGCTTGTCAGTGCTTGTTACTCGGTCTACTCGTAAATATGCATAACAATCTTACGACATATACAATGTCGGGTCTAATACAATCAGTGGCATATCTAAGGCTGCCAATGATGCTCGCATATTCAGTTTGTCTCACACTTTCACCAGTGTTCTTAAACAGTTTAACACTTGGTTTATAAGGTGTGCATGCAGGTTTACAATCAAAGTATTTATATTTCTTTAAGATCTTCTACACATAGTGTGATTGATCCTAAGAAATTTCTTGCACGGGTCTCGTGATCTTTATACCAAGAATCTCGTGATCTTTCATATCAAAGTTGTTACTCAACAATGATTTCACATCATTAATGGTCTGAATGTTTGATCCAAATATGAGTAAATAGTCTACATATAGACATATGATAGTGTAAATGCGATTCTCAAGTTTGTAATAAACGCATTTGTCACTTTCATTCACTTTATACCCATTCGATATCATTAAGTTATCAAACTTTTCATGCCATTGTTTAGGAGATTGCTTTAATCCATACACATATTTGTCTAACTTACAAACCTTGTTTTTCTTGTTCATGGATCACAAACCCTTCTGGTTGTTCCATATAGATTTCTTCTTCTAAGTCACCGTTTAGAAAAGCAGTTTTAACATCCATTTGGTGTACTATTAAATTATAAATAGCAGCAATTGAAATAAGTACCCTAATGGATGTTATTCTAGTGACAGGAGAGAAGGTATCGAAGAAATCTACATTTTCTCGTTGTCTAAAATCCATGGCTACAACAAGCCTTGTATTTATCAATAGTTCCATCATATTTTAGTTTCTTTTTCAAAACCCATTTACAACCGATTGGTTTGCAACCAAGAACCAAGTCTACTAAGTTCCAGGTCTTGTTAGATTCCAGAGAATCTATCTCATCATTAATAGCTTCTTGCCATGAGTCTACATCCAGAGAAGACAAAGCTTCTTGAAGATTTATTGGATCTTCTTCTACATTATAAGCCGCATAGTCAGGCCCATAATCTTTAGAAACTCTTACTCTTTTACTTCGTCGAAGTTCTATTTCTACATTTTTGTTGCTTTCTGTGCTTCTTATCACAAGAATGTGACTCGATTGAGTGCCCCCACTATTTCTCAATTTGAAGGGAAATTCATATTCATAGAAATCAACATCATTTGATTCTATGATCGCTTTTGCATTTAGGTCATAAAACCTATATGCCTTACTGTTTGTTACATATTTAATGAATACATATTCATATGCTCTATTAGCGAGTTTAACTCGTTTCGGATCCGGATTTCTGACATAAGCCAGACATCCCCAAGTTCTCAAATAAGACAAGATTGGTTGTCTTTTCTTTAATATATCATAAGGAGATATATTACTCTTTGACTTGGGAACTCTATTCAAGACATAACAAACAGTCAATAAAATTTCCCCCCACTAGTGAGGTGCAGCACCAGAATTCATCATAATTGCAACAAAAAATTCAATAAGAGTTCTATTCTTTGTTTCTGCTTTACCATTTATTTCAGGGGAATATGGAGCAGTCGTTTCATGTACAATTCAATGTTGTTTATAAAAATTATTAAATAAACTAGAATCATACATATTACCTATCACTACAAATTCTTACTAAATCATTTTCAAATTCTTTACAAAGTTTTTGAACTTATCAATTTCATTCACAAAAATATCATTCTTTATGATGATGGTGTACAGATCTACCCCAATAAATTGACTAAATATTTCCTTATTTATAAGAAGAAGAGAAAACATAAACATGATTCTTTATAATATCAGAAGTATACATGACATTCTTCAAGATTAAAGTCTTTTCATAGGTGGACCATGTTCCACTTCTCCAATATCGACAACATTAGAGGTGTGGGCATCTCCCAACAACACTTTCTTATCTTTAGTATTCGTGTATGTTTTAAACATAACACGATCATAACAACCACGACGAGAGACGCCTGTGTTTATCCACCAACCATCAAATCTATCAACCATGTTGATTTCAATGATCGTATGAATAAATTTTCCATTAGCCAAGTTAACTCGTGCATTACGGGCCACACCAAGTTCAAGCATTACATGCTACATCTTTAGCCATATGACTTAGTTTTCCACAGTTGAAACAAAAGCAAAACCACGTCATTTCTTTGAGGTGGTGGTTGTTGTCTAGTTGGAGCAATTGGGGCCATAGAAGGGTTCCCATTCTTAATTCGGTTCACAATATTGCAGTTCTAATTCTATAATGATTTGCCATATGGCTTTAGAACCATACCGAATTTATTTTTGTTGTTTAAAGCAACCAAGACTTTTCTATTTAATCATGTCTCTGATATTCTTCTTTAATGAGAATAATCAGTCTCTAAATAAAATATTATTTTATTTTCTAACAAGGCATAATTCATAAAAACTTTCAAACTAGGGGCAGTTTGTCAATAATAAAAGAAATTCAAATTGCTTATAAATACATACCTTCAGTGATGATCTTATGAGCAATATTTTGAAGTTCGTGACTTTGAGTTTCTATGGACCTTTCAACTACCATCTGATACTTCACGTAGCTGCTAAAATCATTCTTCTGTTCTCCAGCTTCTTCAATGTCATACTTGTTTTTCAGAGTCTCTTAAACATATTTTGAAGTATCACAATTACTGTAATAGTCATACAGATCATTTGTGATTCTATTCAGAATGTTATAATCATTCTTTCTATAAGGTGATTTCATTCCTAAGCTGTAAATTGTTCGCTTTAATCTGTGCAGCAGATTCAGCTTCAACACTATTATGTGTTCCTTTTGATCCTCAAATTTCTTACCGTTAGTATGTTCGGTTGATCCAAAGGGAGCAACAAAATGTCCTCGGTCAAAATGTTAGCTATTTTTTCAACATTAAGAAGAAAATCATCATTTGTTGCCAACATTTGAGGTGACATCTCTCAAACATGACGGTTTGTCAAAGAAAGTATCCGCAGAAGTACCAATAATTTCTTCAGTAGCCATGGCAATTCGAAACGTCTTAAAATTGTTGGATCACGATTTTAACAACTTTGCCACCAAAGAAATTACCGGGTCGAGTCGCAGATCGGTACGCTTTCTTTAAGACGTTTCGCGGTACTGCCAAAATTATGCAAAGCAGCTCTTAATAACCACGACGCCTCCAGGATAAAACAGCCCAGTTCTATACTATACGATTACTACTTGCACGGTAGATAATCGGTCTAGAAATACACCCTCAAATGGTACTAGGACCATTCAAATATGGTATGAATACCATCTTAGTATCTGGTATAAAGACCAGTCGTAGTAATTTCTCAAACCAAGAGAAATTTCAATAATTCTCTAAAGAGAATCCAAGAAAAAATTATACTTATAATTTCTCAACTCAAACGAGGAGAAATTAACATTATTCTCTAAAGAGAATTCAAGAAGGTACTCGGAAAATTCAACGAGTAGAAAGAAAGAGGGAGAAGTTGGCGCTTCGACAATTCGAAAGACGCAGAGTTATGAGAGTGAGGAAGGAAAAACTCAAATTAAGTTTTTGGTGTGTTTTGGAATGCAACAAGTGACTTCATTATATAATGAAATAAACTAGCTAAGATTTCTAATCTAAGCAATGTGGGACTAAGAAGTTTTTTCAACTAATATACAATGTGGGACTTCACTTAATGAACTTTTTCAATTCATCTCCCTATATTGGAATATATGCATAATGTTCCAACAATCCCCCACTTGAATTTAAAACAGTGTTTCAGAAATAACGTCAAACGTTTCTAAGATTGTGCATAAGCAGAGGTGTCTACGACTTGAACCTTTGCGTAGCAAGTAGGATTCCGATTCAACAAGAGTGACACAATTGTCTTGAACTCTATCTCAGACATCAAACTCGCACACAACCTTTTCTTAAGGTGTATTCTAATAGCCCGTGCTTTAATGGCCCTGCACGTGTATCCCGGTTTAGTGAAGGCTCTAGGAATTCTGCCTCGAAATTCCATAGGAACCGGCCTCAGTTCCACAATCACATAGGTGAGTCTATCAAGAGTACTCCTGTAGCCTAGGTACTCCCTCATACAAAGTATAGATCTCATTAAGAGTTTCTATTATCTCATCCTCTTATTACTTCAGGATTCATGCTTCTTTTATTTACTCTAGCATGATCAGCTCATATTACTCACAACTTGTTATTACCCATTGAACCTATTTCTTGGGTTCTCCAGTTATTTAGGTCGGGTTACCATCATGAGCAACCCATTTCTGTATAGGCATTAGTCCCATCTTTTTTTAGATGTATTATGGACTTTCTCTCTAGCTAATTCTTTCGTCAAAGGATCTGCTAAGTTTTCATCAGTGCGTACATGATCCATTCTTACAGCTCCTTTAGAGATACAATCTCTAAAGGCATTGTGCTTTCTTCTTATTTGACGTCTTTTACCATTATAATAACGGTTCTCAATTTTTGCAATAGCCGCGGTACTATCGCAGTGGATCAACACAACTGACATAGGTTTTTCCCATAAGGGAATCTCAGCTAGCAAGCATCTTAACCAACTTGCTTCTTCACTAGCATTTGCTAATGCGATCATTTCAGACTCCATCGTGGACTGAGCCAGGATAGTATGCTTATTTGATTTCCAAGATACAGCTCCTCCAACTATGTTGAATACATAGCCACTAGTAGCTTCGGAATCACCTGACAAGGTATTCCAATCTGCATCACTGTATCCTTCAAGTACAACAGGAAATTTCTGATAATGTAGACCGAGATATACGGTCCTTTTAAGGTACCTCATGACTTGCTCAATAGCTTGTCAGTGCTTGTTACTCGGTCTACTCGTAAATATGCATAACAATCTTACGACATATACAATGTCGGGTCTAATACAATCAGTGGCATATCTAAGGCTGCCAATGATGCTCGCATATTCAGTTTGTCTCACACTTTCACCAGTGTTCTTAAACAGTTTAACACTTGGTTTATAAGGTGTGCATGCAGGTTTACAATCAAAGTATTTATATTTCTTTAAGATCTTCTACACATAGTGTGATTGATCCTAAGAAATTTCTTGCACGGGTCTCGTGATCTTTATACCAAGAATCTCGTGATCTTTCATATCAAAGTTGTTACTCAACAATGATTTCACATCATTAATGGTCTGAATGTTTGATCCAAATATGAGTAAATAGTCTACATATAGACATATGATAGTGTAAATGCGATTCTCAAGTTTGTAATAAACGCATTTGTCACTTTCATTCACTTTATACCCATTCGATATCATTAAGTTATCAAACTTTTCATGCCATTGTTTAGGAGATTGCTTTAATCCATACACATATTTGTCTAACTTACAAACCTTGTTTTTCTTGTTCATGGATCACAAACCCTTCTGGTTGTTCCATATAGATTTCTTCTTCTAAGTCACCGTTTAGAAAAGCAGTTTTAACATCCATTTGGTGTACTATTAAATTATAAATAGCAGCAATTGAAATAAGTACCCTAATGGATGTTATTCTAGTGACAGGAGAGAAGGTATCGAAGAAATCTACATTTTCTCGTTGTCTAAAATCCATGGCTACAACAAGCCTTGTATTTATCAATAGTTCCATCATATTTTAGTTTCTTTTTCAAAACCCATTTACAACCGATTGGTTTGCAACCAAGAACCAAGTCTACTAAGTGCCAGGTCTTGTTAGATTCCAGAGAATCTATCTCATCATTAATAGCTTCTTGCCATGAGTCTACATCCAGAGAAGACAAAGCTTCTTGAAGATTTATTGGATCTTCTTCTACATTATAAGCCGCATAGTCAGGCCCATAATCTTTAGAAACTCTTACTCTTTTACTTCGTCGAAGTTCTATTTCTACATTTTTGTTGCTTTCTGTGCTTCTTATCACAAGAATGTGACTCGATTGAGTGCCCCCACTATTTCTCAATTTGAAGGGAAATTCATATTCATAGAAATCAACATCATTTGATTCTATGACCGCTTTTGCATTTAGGTCATAAAACCTATATGCCTTACTGTTTGTTACATATTTAATGAATACATATTCATATGCTCTATTAGCGAGTTTAACTCGTTTCGGATCCGGATTTCTGACATAAGCCAGACATCCCCAAGTTCTCAAATAAGACAAGATTGGTTGTCTTTTCTTTAATATATCATAAGGAGATATATTACTCTTTGACTTGGGAACTCTATTCAAGACATAACAAACAGTCAATAAAATTTCCCCCCACTAGTGAGGTGCAGCACCAGAATTCATCATAATTGCAACAAAAAATTCAATAAGAGTTCTATTCTTTGTTTCTGCTTTACCATTTATTTCAGGGGAATATGGAGCAGTCGTTTCATGTACAATTCAATGTTGTTTATAAAAATTATTAAATAAACTAGAATCATACATATTACCTATCACTACAAATTCTTACTAAATCATTTTCAAATTCTTTACAAAGTTTTTGAACTTATCAATTTCATTCACAAAAATATCATTCTTTATGATGATGGTGTACAGATCTACCCCAATAAATTGACTAAATATTTCCTTATTTATAAGAAGAAGAGAAAACATAAACATGATTCTTTATAATATCAGAAGTATACATGACATTCTTCAAGATTAAAGTCTTTTCATAGGTGGACCATGTTCCACTTCTCCAATATCGACAACATTAGAGGTGTGGGCATCTCCCAACAACACTTTCTTATCTTTAGTATTCGTGTATGTTTTAAACATAACACGATCATAACAACCACGACGAGAGACGCCTGTGTTTATCCACCAACCATCAAATCTATCAACCATGTTGATTTCAATGATCGTATGAATAAATTTTCCATTAGCCAGGTTAACTCGTGCATTACGGGCCACACCAAGTTCAAGCATTACATGCTACATCTTTAGCCATATGACTTAGTTTTCCACAGTTGAAACAAAAGCAAAACCACGTCATTTCTTTGAGGTGGTGGTTGTTGTCTAGTTGGAGCAATTGGGGCCATAGAAGGGTTCCCATTCTTAATTCGGTTCACAATATTGCAGTTCTAATTCTATAATGATTTGCCATATGGCTTTAGAACCATACCGAATTTATTTTTGTTGTTTAAAGCAACCAAGACTTTTCTATTTAATCATGTCTCTGATATTCTTCTTTAATGAGAATAATCAGTCTCTAAATAAAATATTATTTTATTTTCTAACAAGGCATAATTCATAAAAACTTTCAAACTAGGGGCAATTTGTCAATAATAAAAGAAATTCAAATTGCTTATAAATACATACCTTCAGTGATGATCTTATGAGCAATATTTTGAAGTTCGTGACTTTGAGTTTCTATGGACCTTTCAACTACCATCTGATACTTCACGTAGCTGCTAAAATCATTCTTCTGTTCTCCAGCTTCTTCAATGTCATACTTGTTTTTCAGAGTCTCTTAAACATATTTTGAAGTATCACAATTACTGTAATAGTCATACAGATCATTTGTGATTCTATTCAGAATGTTATAATCATTCTTTCTATAAGGTGATTTCATTCCTAAGCTGTAAATTGTTCGCTTTAATCTGTGCAGCAGATTCAGCTTCAACACTATTATGTGTTCCTTTTGATCCTCAAATTTCTTACCGTTAGTATGTTCGGTTGATCCAAAGGGAGCAACAAAATGTCCTCGGTCAAAATGTTAGCTATTTTTTCAACATTAAGAAGAAAATCATCATTTGTTGCCAACATTTGAAGTGACATCTCTCAAACATGACGGTTTGTCAAAGAAAGTATCCGCAGAAGTACCAATAATTTCTTCAGTAGCCATGGCAATTCGAAACGTCTTAAAATTGTTGGATCACGATTTTAACAACTTTGCCACCAAAGAAATTACCGGGTCGAGTCGCAGATCGGTACGCTTTCTTTAAGACATTTCGCGGTACTGCCAAAATTATGCAAAGCAGCTCTTAATAACCACGACGCCTCCAGGATAAAACAGCCCAGTTCTATACTATACGATTACTACTTGCACGGTAGATAATCGGTCTAGAAATACACCCTCAAATGGTACTAGGACCATTCAAATATGGTATGAATACCATCTTAGTATCTGGTATAAAGACCAGTCGTAGTAATTTCTCAAACCAAGAGAAATTTCAATAATTCTCTAAAGAGAATCCAAGAAAAAATTATACTTATAATTTCTCAACTCAAACGAGGAGAAAATAACATTATTCTCTAAAGAGAATTCAAGAAGGTACTCGGAAAATTCAACGAGTAGAAAGAAAGAGGGAGAAGTTGGCGCTTCGACAATTCGAAAGACGCAGAGTTATGAGAGTGAGGAAGGAAAAACTCAAATTAAGTTTTTGGTGTGTTTTGGAATGAAACAAGTGACTTCATTATATAATGAAATAAACTAGCTAAGATTTCTAATCTAAGCAATGTGGGACTAAGAAGTTTTTTCAACTAATATACAATGTGGGACTTCACTTAATGAACTTTTTCAATTCATCTCCCTATATTGGAATATATGCATAATGTTCCAACAATATACATTAAACTTGATTATCCATAAATTCTTAATTTAAAAGTGCGGTGAAACAACTTAATATACATTAAACTTGATTATCCATAAATTCTTAATTTAAAAGTGCGGTGAAACATAAACCCTACACTGATCAAATATAGCATATCTGTAGTTCGGAGCTGAGCCAACCAATAGTAGCTGGACTGCCTCAACATCTCTCGTCATTGATACTGATGTCGAAGCTTTTAGATTCTGCGTGTCCAGCAGAATACCAGCAAACTGGAAAATAACATATAAGCATAAGAGTAATTTTATTCCAAATTGAACAAAAAAAGTACTTATCTAGGAATTAACCAGAAATGCAGAATGAATTTACCAATAGTTTCTTCAACACAGAAACTTGAAGTAGATCATATGCATCCTCACAATTTCTTCAACACAATAAAGTCTCATGAACAAAAACAACATTAACAATGAGTAAATGTTAGAAATGCAACCTATTATCAAACAATAATGAGTAATTTGAACAAATCAACAATTAATAAAATAAGCAGCACAACCAAACTATATATCTAAACTATATATGAGAGGAGCTGGTACAAGAACAACAACTATAGCCAAGAAGTAAGGCAACATCAAGTAAGTTGTGATGACTTTCTTCCAGAGATATTAAGGGTAATTCCTATCAGCAAGAACATATGGATGTGCTGCACTATAAAAATACATCAGTTTGTTTATCCAAAGTGGTCTTGAATTGAAATATTGGCCTATGGGCTCTAGTTAAATAAACAGTTACTCATTAGAACAATAAAGCACACCACTTTCTAGAATAAAAAAGACATAAAATTGGAGATGGTGTACCTGGTGTGCCACATCTTCTAATTTATAACTAAGTTGGCTCAAAGCCTCTGCATGAGGACCATTAAGCTATAAATTACCAATTGCATTCAATAATGCTCTACCTTGCAAGATAGAAGAATAGATGGAAATAAGTCTTAGATGTCAGTAATGTTACAAGCTAGTAAAATCATTAAGGAAGCGCCCAACATTTGGCATTCTGACTTCTTTAAGAAATCTACTCAAATAAGGGTCACAAATCATAGAAAATAACATTAAATAGAATCTTTAACTAACCAAATAAAAAGAGCATAATATAATATATGGAAATTCTCTAACAGTCCAACTTCATTATAGATGGAAACCGAATATAATATATGGGAAACAACAAAGAAGAAACTTGTTTTGAGTTAAACATTCTCTAAAGTACACATATATAATCAAGGACAGAATAGAACTGAATTTAACACAGAAAGAAAATTACCATAATTCCATCAATGAAAAGCAGAAAGAAAAAATGTAAATTAGACAGCTAGCATATTTAGACAGCAAGAGCTATATAGTTAAATTTCTAACAGCAATAGCCATATATTTATACAGCAAGAATCATGATTTAGTCATGTGTATGTAAAAATTTGATTGTAAAATGTAAATAGTAAAGATATCAGCTAGCATATTCACTTTGAACTGAGTATAAATTGAACACAAAAATTTATTTGTAATTGTAAAGAAATTGGATTTGTATATCAAACCTACAAACCTTAGAAGGTCGGTGCTAGAAATGTTTTAATTGACATGTTGTATATATCTGGGTTGCTTCTAGTTTGAACTCTTAATTAGATTAGAAATTTTCTAAACATGAGTTCAACACACATTTGCTACCATTAACTTCATTAAATTCCTGGAATAAAACAAAACATAACCAAGCAGATCCAAAACATAACCAAAAATTAAATCCCCAAAAACGAAATTATCACAAAAGATAGTTTAACCAATTTTACCTTGGAACTACAGATTCAGAGAGAGTGAGACGGTGATAGTTCAAAAACGAAATCCACATAACCTTGAGCAAAAGATAGTTTTTCCAAAAATCAAATCTTTTTTTCCTCAGCAATCCATACAATGAAAGGAAAAATATCAAAGTAATCGAAATTATTGGAAAAAAAAGACATAAATCTTACTATAAAGATTAAGGAGATACCTTAGAACAACAGATTTTGCGAGTGCGGTGCGGTGATAGCGTGAGAATCGTAGCTAAGGATTTTGCGAGAGTGGTGTGGTGATAGGGAATGGCATTTTAGGTAGAATGGTGGATGAAAGTGGCGGCAGGGTTTTTATAGATATTTAGGGTTTGAGGAGGGAGAAGAGGGAAGGATAATTTGAATTGTGAAGAGAGAATATAGAAGGTGAATCGTGAAGATAGAATGAAGAGAGAAGATAGAAGAGACACGTTTCAAAAGCATTCATTTTTATTGGACAATAGAATTGTGATAGGGTTATTTTGTTAAATACTAAAATGTCCAAATTACAGTGTTAATTTTTTTTTAGGAAAGGGCACTTTAGGTAGAATGCTCAATCTCTTAGTATATGTTTGTATAGTATATAGTAGATTACAGTGTTAATTTTTTTTAGGAAAGGGCACTTTAGGTAGAATGCTCAATCTCTTAGTATATGTTTGTATAGTAGATATAGTAGATGTTATAATTTATCATTTATACCCTTATTTTCTCAATAACTCCACCTCAAATTTTTCAATTAGTTATTAGAAAAAGAGTGTATGATTAAATTTATTTGGAAAGAGAAAAATAAATAAGGGTATAATAGAAAAAGTAACTCTAATAATCCACTATCTTGGTTGAAGAGCTTTTTGCTAAAATGACACTTAAAAAGGAACAGAGGGAGTACTATTTTAACCATAGTGCAACTTTGACAAGTCTAACTCATGGTATTCTAATTATACAAGTATGAAATACATGTATTAGTAGCAATATACAGTTATAAGTATGGTGTTAAAAATTGTGTTAATGAGTGGTGTAATTACTTGAGCAAAGATGGAGATGAAAATTGGTTGTTAGAAAAATTTTTATGACACTTAAAGCCATGGTTTTAAATTGCGGACAACATCACGTGATGCTGCCATAATATTGCGGTTGCGGTAGTGTCCGCATCCGCATCAGGCTGCAATTGCAGTATGATCGTAAGTCACATCAAAAACCACATCATAACGCCGCGGCGACTGCATCATAACACCACAACGGTCTCTTTAACCCGCATTGGACCGTATCATTTTGCATTATATATTGTTAGCAAAAATCATTTGATTTATCTTCCTTTTTATTTATATCATATATTCAAGATATGTTTCGAATAGATTAATGATTTTTAAAGAGATGACAAATTATTAATGATATATATATATATATATATATATATATATATGAAAAATTAGAGACGAAATGGAAGACATATGTAACATAAAGTAAATAATAAAACATATTATTTTATGCTCTAAAAAATAAATTTACGCTACAACGACCGCAATCCGCATCGCAGTAGTCGCAATAACCGCAGTGGCTGTAAGGTTTAATATCACTTCCAATCTATAGTCAGAATATTTTGAGTGAGTAAAAATAGTTAAGTTTGTTGTATTATTCTAAACTTGCTCTTGAACATAAACAATTATTAAAACTAAAATGCTGAAAAATTGTGAACGATGAAAGAGATACGTTGAGCTTTAGGATTCATCAACCTATTCCTATGCAATTGATTAATTAACTCATAAGTGAATCATCATTTGAATTTATTATCTTCACTTATCCTCAAACTCGAATTCATGTCTGCAGATCAAGTTAGATAATCTTTCACCGATATGAGATTCAATCTCTCAGAATATCAGTATCGATGAAAGTAATAAAGCACGATAATTATGAAAATTCATTCATAATTTCATCTCTGCAAATTATGAAGGAATCAATATAGTAACCTAGGGAAAAGGTTGAACCTTTTCTTTCGATAAAAGATTCAACAATAATTTAACATAAAAACAAGGTTTCTTATTGATAATAAATTCAAACAATTGTTCACAGGAATTAATCAATGATATTGCATGATTATAGATTGACTACTACCTTAAACTTAACACAAAGAGATTTAGCTCTCCATAGATATGAGGAACACACAAAGTTCGATTGAAGTATCATCATGATCAAAAAAATCTCTTTAATTGATGTAGAACTCGCTTTCAATGGTTGCTCTATTGTAGACTCAGACTCGTCTCTCAATTTCGTTCACTAAAGGGTTCTCCTTTTCTTATGACAACGGGGCTCTATTTATAAGAATTGGGCTGGTAACGCCGGTTCTATGGCTCGGCTCAGAATCCCGCGCCGCGGCCTCCAAACTGAAGGTTTGGCGCGGTGCGTCCAAGTACTCCCGCGGCGCGGCCGTGCTTGATCTTACCTTTTTGCTTTGTTTCCAACTCTTTCAGCTTCCTTTCCCCTCCGTGCTCTTGTAAATCTACTTTCCAGCTTCAAACCTGCATCAATAGCATCCAAAGTGATTCGATTTGCTTCACAACTTGAACTAAACTTATAAAGTTCAATTCTTACTAAAAAACTCATACAACTATCACAATTTGCTTCAGTGTAGAGCTGAAACTAGTCATACTAACACATGAAAATACCATAAATTTACTCCTAACAAACTCTCCCCAACTTAGACTTTTGTTTGTCCCCAAACAAAAAGTACTCACCTTAGTGAAGTCAGTGATATTTCTTTACAATCATGCAACAAGTTTTCTTTTAAACACATTCGAATGGTTCAAATCAAAGCTCAATTCAAGCACGGTTCATCATACCATAAAATCAGGATACGCATATGAAAAAAACTTCACAACTAAATTGCCATAGGAAGATTCAAAACACTACACAATAATAATTATACCAACACTAATACTCTTATCAAAAGAAATGATGAATAGAAGATGGGTTGAACACTCATCCAAACAATCAAATCAACAATTACTCATACCATACGTTTATCAAAAGTAGCACCGAATTTTGTGAAATCTGAAAATTAAAAGGTCTTTCTAGGGTTGTAATGTGGTTTAGATTCAAAGAAGAAGAAGATATTCAAAGGGTATCCTATTCTAAGGAAGCATTTTAATCATCTTTTTTGTCTTCTTGATTCTGTTTACCTTTGTAGTTCATTTTTCTAACCACTTTCACCCGCTTTCGCGGTTTGATTTTTGAGTTTTTTTCTTTTTTTCTTGGAACTGCTTCTTGTTCCATTTTATTCCAACTCTAAAGCTTTTCTCTTTTCTGGCTCTTTTTCAATTTGTTCTCTTTTTTTTAGCTTTCCTCTCCCCAACTTGTTTTTCAACCTCTTATGTGATTTATGAATGCTCCCCTACTTTCTAAGAAGGTTTAAGGAAGAAAACACATCACCAAAGATTATGGTTGATGTTTTAACAATAAAAATTTTCATTGAGACCAATATTCAATTCTTTTTTTATTTTGAATTTCATCTCTTTTTTCTTGATCTCAGGCTCAAAGAACGGTTGGCAAAGGATCGCACTCTCACAATAGAAAATTAAGAATAGATTGGGCTAAGAAAACTCTCAATTTGAAACAATTGCCTTAGTCACTTTAACAAATTTTCACAAGATAATGCACAACTATGGTTTAACATGATACAAAAATGTCAAAAAGATTGTTGGTCTCCTGCATTTTATAAACGGTGGAAGGCTTTCCTCACAATGGATAAAGGCTAACTGATCCAACAATTAATATGTACCATAAAGAAACTTCCAATGAAATTTACTAGCAACTTAAGTTTAATATTCATATCAAGAGTATGTGAATGACAGAATTTTACCTGTTTTGTCGCTTTAAAAAAAATATCATTACCATTCACATGCTTGTTGCTCCATTGTTGAATATTTTCATTGCTCTTCACTTAAGCTTTTCTTTATGCCTTAGGAACTACTCATTCTAAACTGGGGATAAAATAAAAAATTTGAAACTAAAAAATGCGAAAGTTAAATAAAAGAATTACGGTGTTGGGTTTCCTCCCAACAAGCGCTTTGCTTAACGCCGTTCAAGCTCGGCGGTCAGCACCTTCAAGAGCTCAAAGGGGAGAGACCAATTTCTGCAAAACTAACAAACGAGTGAAACAATAAAATTAAAGTAGTGTAAAAAATCAAAATTATAAGACTATAGCAATATGTGCAATATTGACACCAATCCCCGACAACGGTGCCAATTTGTTGAAAATATTTTTTATATATCATATCCACAGGGATTGGTTTAATATCACTTTCGTTCTATAGTCAGATTATTTTGAGTTAGTAAAAATAGTTAAGTTTGTTTTATTATTCTAAACTTGCTTTGGAACATAAACAATTATTAAAATTAAAATGCTGAAAATTTGTGAACTATGAAAGAGATATGTTGAGCTTTAGGGTTCATCAACATATTCCTATGCAATTGATTAATTAACTCATAAGTGGATCATCATTTGAATTTATTATCTTCACTTATCCTCAAACTCGAATTCATGTCTGCAGATCAAGTTAGATAATCTTTCACCGGTATGAGATTCAATCTCTCAGAATATCAGTATCGATAAAAGTAATAAAGCACGATAATTATGAAAATTCATTCATAATTTCATCTCTCCAAATTATGAACGAATCAATATAGTAACCTAGGGCAAAGGTTGAACCTTTTCTTTCCATCAAAGATTCAACAATAAACTAACATAAAAACAAGGTTTCTAATTGATAATAAATTCAAACAATTGTTCACATGAATTAATCAATGATATTGCATGATTATAGATTGACTACTGTTGCACCCCAAAATTTGCCCACTTATTTATTCCCCAATTGGCCTTCACCTTACATTCATGTGCATACCTCATCTAGGCCATTCATCCATTACATTCATCCATATCATGGTTACTATCCAAAATTGATAAGAAAAGAGCTTCTGCAGAAGAAATTCCTGATAAAAAAATAAGAGAAGATTTGAAGTTTGATTGTATGGCATCATTCCCATTTAAATCCTCCTAAAATCAGGGTTTCATCGTCTCCAAGCCAAAGCTTTGATTAAAAGATACAATCCTCAAGTTCCTCAGGCTTTCCAAGTTAGGGTTTTGACCAAAGTCACCCCTGTTGACTTTTTGGTCAAAATTTAATCAGAAAATGATTTTTGGGTATGAAGTATGGTTGTCCTGAAGAAATATATTCATCGAAGCTTCTTTGGTTGAAAACTAAGTGAGAATTAGATCGGAAACGGATTAATCGGGAAGTTCATCTGACATCAGAAAAATCAGGAATAGTTGACTTTTTGGTCAAGATCAAAGTCAACTATCAAATATTGACTTTTGGGTGAAACTCGGTCAAAGAAAGTCAACAAAATAAAATAAAATCAAGAAAATCAAGACTTTCCAAATTTGGAAGTTAGTTGAAAATGGAATTACCAAAAATAGAAAGTTTAACACTTAGGAAAATTTTAAGAGGTTTGGAAATGGTTGACCAGCTCACTTCAGGTCAATTTTACACAAACAAAGAGGCTCCAATTCAAGACAAGGTCAGCATCAAAAACGTTCATCTCATGGCCCTCTACAATGTTGTAGTTGGGAATTTTTTCATAGGAAGTATGGATCAAAAGTTATAGAAGAGTGAAGTTGGAAAATCATCACTGGATGCAAGTCATGTTGCTGGGCATATTTTCTGGGCACGCGCAAGCATTTGATCGAACACTTGGTGTGCCATATTGGAAGCCATTTATAGAGCATTACAAAAGTTCATTTGGTGTAAAACCGGCTTCTATCTCTTCTCCCCCATGCTCTCTACACAAAGAACAAAAAATCATGGCAATGGGAGAAGAATTGAGTGAGCTACAAAGTCCCAAAGTCATGGTCTTGCAAAATCATCTCGTAGCATATGGCTGGACATGAATCCAGGTCACGCGTAGACATTTTGTCAAACATGTGGCACGCCTAATCTAAAGCCAATTTTAGGGAATTATGGAGAGTATTTTGAGTTGATTCTAATGCAACTATGTTCTACTCCATGCCTTCTTTTGTTTGATACTAATTTCGTAACTTTTTATGAGGTGTGGATTGAGATGTAAAGCACTAAAGTGAGTCACTTGAAGTGGCATCTGGGCTTGGCATAATAGCAAGTCAGCAGGCGCGCATAATCAATGGGCCAGGGCCTCTTTTCATGAGCATTTTGGGATAAGTTCCAGGAAGTATTTCTTGATACTTCCAACATTAATTCTCCTCCATTACATGCCTCCTTTGCATTGATTACAAGTTTGAACCGAACAATGGCCTGGAAACGAAGTTGCATATGCACAAAGTTGGTATCATGGTTTTTTTTGGCGTGGCATGAGGTATCAATCTGAAAGTTTTGCAACAGGAAAGCATGCGTGAAATAAATCCTAACTATCATTCCATAACTAGCCATGCAAGTCACTGCAACGAAGAAACTCAATGAAAGCATACTTCGAATATCCCAACCTTGCTCACTAAGATTGGGAGAGGATAAGAAACTTCACTACAAACTCCACACCCTTGCTCATGGAGTCTTGGAGGAGAAACATCAGCTGCACCACACCCCATCATAGCAAACCATGCATACCACTCATGCTATATAAATCAGAACCTACACAAATCTCAGAGGATTCCTTCTCCACACTTTCTCAAAAAGCTCTCTTCTTCTCTCTCTCGGTTCTCTTCCCACCTTCTTTCAAAAGTTTGTTACAATTTGTAACAAACTTCAAACCACCATAACCACCTCCTTCACCACCATTGAACCTCCCTCAAAAAACCTCTAACCATTATCGTAACTAACTTCATCCATCACCACCATGGAACTGCCATAACCGCTTCTTCACTACCATCATCTTCACCTCCATCTTACAGTTACCATCACCTGCAACTTCAACAACCTCCATTCAATCTTCACCATCATCCTCTAACCGTAATAAACTTCACCTTCTTTGTACATCACCATCTCCATCTCTTTCTTCCACTTCCATCCATAATATCAACCTTCATCTCAACCTCTCAAACTTTCCATAACCTTTATCATTCCAACAATATCAAATCACTGCAAGAAGTTTTCAATCTCTCAGAATTTTCGCAAGCATAAACGAGGCTTCTCAGAGCGTGTGCATCTCTGTGTCCCTTCGCACCTCATCATCATCTTCATTTTTCTCGTGAGGTGAACAGGCTGAGGAATTTTCTTTCTTCAGTTAAACTCAAGAATTTGCTCCAAGTAAGTATTCTGAAACCTCTTTGCATCCAAGATAACGTGTAATAGATCCATGAGTGTTTGCATTCCGCTGCGTGTTCTTGAAACTTGATCCCTGTTAATATGAAGTCATTGATGTTTAACTGTTTTGATGAAGTATCTAAACTATGAATGCCATAAGGATCATTTTGATACCAGATACGAGTGTTTTAGCTAGGTTCTTAGGAGTTAAGATTTTTGTGTATGCCTTCGGTTTGCAGTTTGAAAGGAGGATCAATGAAAACTAAGATCTGATCCAGGATCTATGTGAGATTTCGAGCGGGATAGTGGTTTTTGTTTTTGTTTCTGGACATTTTTTAGAACTCCGGTGAGGGCAATCGAGGAGGACGACCGGAAGTTAGTTCCGGCGTCTGCATGGTCTCCATGAAGCTCTTGACGTGGCTTTTGTCCATTCGTTGATCTTTTTTTGTTGTTATTCGTATTTCGTCCTTTTCCTAATGATTAGTGATGCTGTGGCGCATTTTAGTTGGTTCAGATTGTTTTGTCTTTTAGTCATTTAAATCTTCTTTGCCCAATTGATGTTAGTTCTGCATGGCACGTTTCTTTTTTCGTACCACATGTTTTAATAATAGTACACGCATAATGAAACAAGAGAATAAAAATGAAGTGATTAATAAAAAGGGACGTTGGGCCATGCTTTTGTTTTAAGATCATTTGGGCCCGAATCTGTTTCTGATTGTACACCCCTTCCACTAATGCAGTCTCAGGTTTAAGCATTTGGGCCTAGCCATAGCGCTTTTTACACCCCAGTTTCAGGCCCAATGCGTCTATTAACCAGTTCCCAATTCATTTAGTTTGCTAATTCACCCTCTGCTGATAATAAAAAAAAAACAAATAAAAATAGTTCTTTTTATTACTTTCATTGCTTGTTAATTGTTTTTTTAGCCTAAATAAAAAATGATAAAAATTAGTTCTTAACCAATTAGAATTTTTAGAATTTTATAGATTTTATTTTAGAATTTAATTGATTTGCTTGCCATTTTTCTCTAACTTTTGATTAGTGCACATTGAATATAAATACTTAGTTTTTTGTTTTAATTCATAAAAATAGTTTTAGTTTTAATTCTTAAAAATAGTCTTAAACAATGAATAAAATGAAAATTGCTTGTGAATATTTTTCATGGTTAGTTTAGATATTAATTCTTTTTTTGTGAATATTTTTCAATGCTTTGTGAAATGTCTAAAATACCCTTAGTTGTTAAAGTTGACTTTAGTCAACTTAAACAACTTTCTTCTTAGTTAATTCCCTTTAGATTTTAGTTTAGATCTTAAATAGGAATTAAAATAACAATTAGGCTAGAAAATAGGTTAGTCTCCCCTCTTTCATTCTTTTTTTTTTCTTTTCAACTTTAAAATACTAATAAATAAAGATGCGAATCACATTAAGGAAGTGATAGAGAAATGAGTGGGATTCATTCTCTAATCTGTTTCTCAATCACTTAGTGGCATAGAAATGAGTGGGATTCATTCCCTAATCTGTTTCTCGGTCACTACTTAATGGGAGAGAAATGAGTGAGATTCATTCCCTAATCTGTTTCTCAAACATTAATTAATGGGATGGAAATGAGTGGGATTCATTCCCTAATCTGTTTCTTGAACATTATATAATGGGATAGAAGTGAGTGGGATTCATTCCCTAATCTGCTTCTCGATCATTATACATTTTTATGTGATTCTAATCGCAAAGTAAATTCCCTTAAAAAATACCCAACCAAAAACATTTAAAACACTTAATAAAGGCTCGAATTAAAACAAAGTGACGAAATGGTGCGAAACCTTGTATTGGGTTTTGTTCATCATGTAGTTACATAAAAAACACAAACCCAAGTTCATTTTCTTTTGCCTCGTTAGGCACCTAAGAACAAGTTAAGTCCTTTCCAAAAATAGGCGTATAAGTCTCCAAAGGTCGAGCATCGTGGATTGTGACCTTAACCGCTGTTCAACTAAAAAACACAAAACAAATGGAAACTATGGAGCCGAACTACGGTCGCTCTGATTCCTGAAAAGGATACGTAGGCATTGGGTCGCGGGGCCTAAGCGAGCACACTTGTAAATAATTCCTTCTTTTCCCCATATTTCTTTTGCATGCATTCGCATTAGGTTTTAGACATAGATACACCCTTTAGATAGAAACAAACATAGGTGGATACCATCGAGTACGATGGGCGTGAGGGGTGCTAGCACCTTCCCCTTGCGTAACTGACTCCCGTGCCCTGTTCTCTGGTCGAAAGACCTTGTTCGTGTTCGAGTTAGGTTTCCTGGTATTCTTTTCCCGCGATGGGATAAATATATTAGTGGCGACTCTGATCCATTTTTCGCGGTAGCGACAGCTGGCGACTCTGCTGGGGACGTTGATAGACCTGTGCTGGTCCATTCTTAGCGAGTCGATCCTAGCCTTTGTTTGTTTTGTTTATTGGGTGTTTTTTTGTTTTTTATATGTTTACATCCTATATATGTTTGCATATTTATTTCCTGCTTGCATATCATGTTTACTTTCCGCATGCATCTGGACTATATTATGGGTCCCCGTGGGGGCCACATATTTTCTCCGTTTGCAGGTTGGGTGGGATGTTCTATGAGGTAAAAGGCCCAATACCCAGGCCAGAGTTGACACATAGGATACCTAGGATATAGAGGATAGTCATGACGCCAACAGAATGTCAGGTTCTGTTGATTGCGATCATGAGACCCACGACCAGTCGAGATTCGAATGAGATACCATTGTTGGCATGTATTTGCAACAATGATGGTGTTTCAGGAGAATTGTTAACACTGGAGACCTTTTGACCTACCCTGACCTAGATTCACCTGTGAGTGGGGAGGGATATACATGACAGGTACCGTTGGTGACTATTCTGTTCTGATGGTGACTATTGTTCTTATGGTTTTGTGGTACCTATGCCAGACTTTTGATCCTGTGACATCCGACCTACATCAGTTATTCAGATGATTGTATAGTGGTTACTAAGATTATATGGACCTTGATCCCATGCTTTTGCATTGCATAACATCATTGTTTTATCCACTTCATTTGTGGGGGATTCTAAAGTCTATTTCCAAAAAAAAAACAGAGAAAAAGAAAAAAAGTAGAAAAACAGAAACGATGGAAAAAAAAAGATACTATATAAAAAAAAGAGAATAAAAGAGAAATAAAAGTGTGAAAAGACTTTAGAATTCTCCATAAATGAAACATGCATTCATACTATCATGCATTTCATAGATCTCCCAGAAGCTTATGAGGGCCCTTTCCATTCAAATTCTGACTTCAACAACAAATTGACTTCTCACCGCCACATGCCCGAAATTTAATGATGGAACAACTCCGTGAGGACTTGAATAAGATGAGGACAAAAATGGGGACTAATGTGAATCAGTGTATGGAGGCTATTCAAGCTTTTTCTCTTTGACAAGAAGAATTGAGACAAGTTCCTTAGAGGCCAAATGACAATGTTAATCTCACCCATGAGAAGGTCTTACGAGTCAGAATGTATGAAGTACTGTTGAGATTCCTATTAATGTAAAAGAGGGAACCCATCATGAGAACAATTTGGAAATTGAAGTCTTCAAGTTTCCGATCATTGAAATAACAAAAAGATTCCACCTCTTGAAGACAAGGTTGAAAGCCATAAAAGATTGTGACTCCGTTGATTTAGACATTGTTGAACTGTGCCTAGTGCTTGATGCCAAAAGCTGCAAAGGTCATTTATTCTCTCTCTGGATAGTTTTGACATGCAAGCCAAAGTGGTAATCATCAGTTGTACATATGCGGAAATTGCTTGGGGCTCCCGATCGAGGGATAAGCAAGACGTATTCTTATCTTGAGCATTGTACCATTTTCATTGCTCGAATCCCTAAAGCATTACAAATTTTTGTGTAACTTTGTCAGAATATTTTGCCATGTGATAATCAAGAGTGTTCTACAAAGGCATTTCTCGTTCTCAAGCTGTTGCTTCATATCGTGTGTCATCTCCTCCCGAAATTTCCTCCTCAAAAGCCTTTGCTTGTCAATAAAGACAGAAAGAATATGAGAAATGAATCGGTGTAATTTCAGTGCCTTGTGCTCAGCTATATTCCTGATTGTTGGTATTTTAGTTGGTGTTTTGGGTCTTCCTCACCACAGATAGCTCTTTTGAGTTCAATGTTAATGCAATATTCTTTCAGTCATGATGGTGATTATCGTTCTAATATCTATGCTTGGGGCTCCCGACCGAGGGATAAGCAAGACATATTCTTATCTTGAGCATTGCGCCATTTGCATTGCTCGAATCCCTAAAGCATTACAAATTCTTGTGCAACTTCGTCAGAATCTTCCAAGCGATAATCAAGAGTGTTCTACACAATGCTTCTCATTCTCAAGGTTCTGCTTTATATCTCAGTTTCCTTTTCTCAGAATTTCCTTCTCAGTGGCCTTCGTTTGCTAACAGAGACGAATATGAGAATCAAATTGATGTGATTCTTTTGCCTTGTGCCCAATTACTTCCCTGCTGGTTAGAACCTCACTTGGTTAAGATTTGAGTTGTATATCTTCCTTACCACACGTAGCTCTCTTGAGTTTGGTGATCATACTAGCTTCTTCCGTTCATGATGGTGATTATAGTTCTAGCATCTATGCTTGGGGCTCCCGACTGAGGGATAAGAAAGACATTGTCTATCTTGAGTATTGCATCATTTGCATTGCTCGAATCCCTAAAGTAAAAATAAAAATAAAAATGCACCACTCTTGTACGCCTTTGTTGGAATATTCTTCTGGGAAGTAATATAAAGTGTGTGGAAGGAACATATGATAATGCTAAGTGGCTACCATGCTGAGGCACCTGGCCATTTAATTGAAGATCATAATACATTCAAGGGCAAAGTTCAGGTCCTCGCTGATTTCAGAACAACAACATTCATTCCAAAGAGGTTTATGCTTATATTGAAGTCTCAATGGGGTATCAAAGCTGCAGAAAGCATTCAAGAGAAATAAGCCCATACGGAGTCAAATCTCCTCAACAAGAGCATTCATTTTGTTCTCTATTGCATTCTCATTTGTAACATTTCATTGTTTGTTTAAGCATCGCTAGCATGTAAAAATTTGTTAATTTCTGAATGAAAATCATAATGCATTGTTTATGTTTGTCTTGAAGTAATCCATTCGTTTTCACTCAAAAAAATGTTTTGGCATTACGATACCAACTTTACTAATTACTTGCTTAGGCAATGAGCGGAGGGAGAATGATGACAATTAAAAAAATGCAAAATCCCTAATTGTGTGTCTTTGAATAAAACCCTACTGATGATGTACAGGCATTGTTTCAAATCCCCAAACACCGGAGATATAAGGGAGATAGACCCTCGTTAACCCCTTTGAGCCTTGAAGTAGAAGTTTCTTTTCTGTTTAGAAAAAAACCCTTAATTTTAACCCTGGGGCAGGGTAGTGTTCATTTAACTTGATCAAGTGTTTAAAACTCATAAAGGATATGCATCTAAGGATACAACAATGGTTATCCTTCAAAAGGTTGAGGAAATTTAAAACCGTTATGGTTATCCTTCACCTACCAAGAGGACAAAAGATGATGATGCCACAATGGTAATTCTTCATTAATCATGGAATGAGGCAGTCGCAATCACTTCCAACGAATCAAAGACAATGCAAGGTCACACGACTTGTTCAAGAAAAAAAAAGGAAAAAATATTGCAAAAAAAGAAAAGAAAAGAAAAAATGATAAAGAAAAGAATATAGCAATAGAAAGAAAAAAGGATGGTGAAAATAAAGCAAGAACAAAGTCGTGTGATAATGAATCAAAAGAATAAAAGGTGAGCGACTACTACGTCCAAAAAACCTCATTGATTCCTCAACCATTTCAAAATTCCTTGTGAGGAATGAGCACTCATGTTGAGTTAATTGAACTTAGGAATGGAGAACATCACGAAGGGGGTGGGCACCAAATAAGTTTGAGCCTTAAAAATCCTTTGTTTTCTGAAAACCATGAACCAGGCCAAGTTACAACCCTTAAAAGTCCTAATTGAAGTAGGGTTTATTTCGAAAGCGCACTCCGATGAGATAGCGTTTAACTGACTCTCAATGAAGCATAACACATATCTATGTTGGTATTGTATGCCCGCTTTATCTTTCATTCATAAGAGGTGGCAACCTCATTGCATAAAAAGTTTTTAAACTTCAAGACTAGCATAGACTTTGCATTAGAATTATCATTCTTATAATCGGCATTCTTTTGCATACAAAACATTTGCTTAAACATCAAGGAAGTTTCCATAATGAGAATCCATGAAGAGCTTGATCATGTCAAAGTAAAAGAGACTCGAGAACTCCGTAGGCTTTGTTGAGCATGAACAATTTGGTGTTGTCCTTGATTGGTTACCCTGAAAGGAAAGGTTTGGATGCTCTGTTGAGCAAGTCAGTTGATGCCTCCTTTAATTGATTACCCTGAGGGGAGAAGTCTGAATACTCTGTTGAGTAGATGCATTTTGATTAAGTACCCTGAGGGGAAGAATTTGAAGACTCCATTGAGCGCGATAAAGTTGCCTCCACAGTTTGTTTGACTTCAAAAGAAGTAAACTTGAGGATTCCGATAAGATGTACATAATCAGGGGCAGTCACGACGAGGAATCTCTCTCGTAAGTTCAACCAATCTGGGGCAATTAAATCAAGGTTTGACATTCAATCAATCTAGGTCAATCAAGTCGAGGAACCTCTCTCTTGATTTTGACCAATCTGAAGTATTGATGACGAGACATCTCTCTCAAAATTCAGTCAATCTAGGACAGTTATGTCGAGATTCGACAAATCCCTTCGAGGATCCGTGGATCAAGAGAAAGAATAATTCAAATGTATTAATATACTGGGGCAATTGATCTCAAGTAATTGGGGCATAAGGATCACTTCGAGGCAGATCTCTACACACGTTAGGCAGCTTGGGGCATACTCTTTTGGTTTGTATTGAAGGAACCATCATTCACTTGTAAAGTGCAGTTGGCCATCACAGAATGGAGAAGTATCATGATGCTTTGCCCCAGCAAGTTACTCTCTCCCTAAGCATAGGAGTTTATTTCTCCTGAGGGTTGATTCTATTTCCTCAAGCATAGGAGTTTATTTTTCCTGGAAAAGTCACTCCCCGAGCATAGGAGTTTATTTCTCCTGAGAATTCATTCTCTCCCCAAGTATAGGAGTTTATTTCTCCTCGGAGTGTTCCACTCATCCCAAAAAGGTTTCCTTATCCGGATTTCTAATCCCCACCATGGTGAATTGAGGGAATCTCCTCAAGATGAAAATCTTCTAAGCAATGGCACGTGGTGAGAAGTCAGAAGTTATTCTTCAAGTCAACGAAGAAGCATATCTTACAAGTTAAAGTCCAATGTCTATTGGCACTCCCACAGAGTTCATAACACTACGGGGATTCTCCCTGGTGTTTACCTCTCCCGAGGTCAGAGACGAAGCTCGATCGACAAGTCAACGAAATATTCTCTAAAGGGCCCTCATTATCTCTACATATAGTAATCATTGCATTCACATTGCATTCACAAAAAAGCGTAGCATTTCCATGAATATGGAGCATTACGCCATGGAAAAATTCAAACATGCATCGATACATAAGCCAAGTTTGTGTGCGCTCCAAAGGCACAAAGTAATATATCCCCAGAAGAAGTCTCACTTTCTCTCTCTAGTGTGGATTGGATACAAAGTCTTTCTTCGTCAAGATAATCGTCTCTTTGGTTATTTCCCTTTTGCTGAGCTCAATCGTTTGGATAATCCATACTTTGTGTGTGGCAATTTGAATGATTGTCACTCTTGTAGAATTACACCCCGCCTCTCGGCAATCATTCAAATTGCCACACTCCATGTAGTTCTTATGTTCCGTGAATAACAATACCTCTTTCAAAGTCCAGTGTTTACTGGCATCATCTAATAGAGTCTGGTCACCAGTCCGCTCTTTGTATTCACTTTTTGTGAGTCCCCTTACTGCCTTTTGCTTAAGGGATATCTCTTGCTTCTTGCAAGTTTGCCTTGGTTATTTTCCCGTATGCTGCGTGCAGATTAGAGTGCGAATGAAGGTGGGCATTCAACCCATCTCATTTTTCAATCATTTGGGTAATCATACTATGTGTCTCCAAAGGCGTATAAGTCTCCAAAGGTCGAACATCGTGGATTGTGACCTTAACCGCTGTTCTACTAAAAAACACAAAACAAATGGAAACTATGGAGCCGAACTACGGCCGCTCTGATTCCTGAAAAGGATACGTAGGCATTGGGTCGCGGGGCCTAAGCGAGCACACTTGTAAATAATTCCTTCTTTTCCCCGTATTTCTTTTGCATGCATTCGCATTAGGTTTTAGACATAGATACACCCTTTAGATAGAAACAAACATAGGTGGATACCATCGAGTACGATGGGCGTGAGGGGTGCTAGCACCTTCCCCTTGCGTAACTGACTCCCGTGCCCTGTTCTCTGGTCGAAAGACCTTGTTCTTGTTCGAGTTAGGTTTCCTGGTATTCCTTTCCCGCGATGGGATAAATATATTAGTGGCGACTCTGATCCATTTTTCGCGGTAGCGACAACTACTACCTTAAATTCAACACAAAGAGAATTAGCTCTCCATAGATATGAAGAACACACAAAGTTCGATTGAAGTATTCATCGTGATCAAGAAAATCTCTTTAATTAATGTAGAATCCACCTTCAATGGTTGCTCTATGTTGTAGACTCAAACTCTTCTCTCAATTTCGTTCACCAAAGGGTTCTCTTTTTCTCATGACGGTGGGGATCTATTTATAAGAATTGGGCTGGTAACACTTGGTCCGCGGCGCGGCCTATAAATAGAAGGTTTGGCGCTGCGCATCCAAGTACTCCCGCGGCGCGGCCATGCTTGATCTTGCCTTTTTGCTTTGTTTCCAACTCTTTCAGCTTCCTTTCCCCTCCATTCTCTTGTAAATCTACTTTCCAGATTCAAACCTGCATCAACAACACTGAAAGTGATTCGATTTGCTTCACAACTTGAACTAAACTTATAAAGTTCAATTCTTACTAAAAAACGCATACAACTATCACAATTTGCTTAAGTGTAGAGCTGAAACTAGTCATACTAGCACATGAAAATACCATAAATTTACTCCTAACAAACTCTCCCCAACTTAGACTTTTGTTTGTCCCCAAACAAAAAGTACTCACCTTAGTGAAGTCAATGATATTTCTCAACAATCATGCAATAAGTTTTATTTTAAACACATTCTAATGGTCCAAATCAAAGGTCAATTCAAGCACAATTCATCATACCATAAAGTAAGGATACGCATATGAATAAAACTTCACAACTAAATTTCCATAGGAAGGTTCAAAACATTACACAATAATAATTAGACCAGCACTAACACTCTCATCAAGAGATATGATGAATAGAAGAGGTGTTGAACACTCATCCAAACAATCAAATCAACAATTACTTATATCATACATTTATCAAAAGTAGCACCGAATCTTGTGAAATCTGAAAATCGAAAGGTCTTTCTAGGGTTGTAATATGGTTTAGATTCAAAGAAGAAGAAGAAGATATTCAAAGGGTATTATATTCTAGGGAAGCATTCTAATCATCTTTTTTGTCTTCTTGATTTTATTTACCTTTGTAGTTCATTTTTCTAACCACTTTCACCCACTTTCACAGTTGGATTTTTTAGTTTTTTTCTTATTTTTCTTCTTGGAACTTCTACTTGTTCCATTTTATTCAAACTGTAAAGCTTTTCTCTTTTCTGGCTCTTTTTCAATTTGTTCTCCTTTTTTAGCTTTCCTCTCCTCAACTTGGGTTTCAACCTCTTATGTGATTTATGAATGCGCCCCTACTTTCCAAGAAGATTTAAGAAAGAAAGCACATCACCAAAGATTATGGTTGATGTTTTAACAATAAAAATTTTCATTGAGATCAAGATTCAATTCTTTTTTTCTTTTGAATTTCATCTCTTTTTTCTTGATCTCGGGCTCAAAGAACGGTTGGCAAAGGATCACACTCTCACAATAGAAAATTAAGAACAGATTGGGCTAAGAAAACTCTCAATTTGAAACAATTGTCTTAGTCACTTTAACAGATTTTCACAAGATAATGCACAACTATGGTTTAGCATGATGCAAAAATGTCAAAAAGATTGTTGGTCTCCTGCATTTTATAAACGATGGAAGGCTTTCCTCACAATGGCTAAAGGCTAATTGATCCAACAATTAATATGTACCATAAAGAAACTTCCAATGAAATTTACTAGCAACTTAAGTTTCATATTCATATAAAGAGTTTGGGAATGACAGAATTTTACCTGTTTTGTCTCTTTAAAAAAAAATCTATCATTACCATTCACATGCATGTTGCTCCATTGTTGAATATTTTCATTGCTCTTCACTTAAGATTTTCTTTGTGCTTTAGGAACTACTCATTCTAAACTGGGGACAAAATAAAAAATTGAAACTAAAATGCGAAAGTTAAATAAAAGAGTTACGGTGTTGGGTTGCCTCCCATCAAACGCTTTGTTTAACGTCGTTCAAGCTCGACGGTCAGCACCTTCAAGAGCTCAAAGGTGAGAGACCAATTTATGCAAAACTAACAAACTGAAACAACAAAACTAAAATAATGTAAAAACTCGAAATTATAAGACTATAGCAATGCGTGCAATATTGACACCAATCTCCGGCAACGGCGCCAATTTGTTGAAAGTATTATGGATAAATATTTTCTATATATCGTATCCACAGGGATTGGTTTAATATCACGTCCTTTCTATAGTCAGATTATTTAGAGTGAGTAAAAATAGTTAATTTGTTGTATTATTCTAAACTTGCTTTTGAACATAAATAATTATTAAAACTAAAATGCTGAAAATTTGTGAACTATGAAAGAGATATGTTGAGCTTTAGGGTTCATCAGCCTATTCCTATGCAATTGATTAATTAACTCATAAGTGGATCATCATTTGAATTATTATCTTCACTTATCCTCGAACTCACGTCTGCAGATCAAGTTAGATAATCTTTCACCGATATGAGATTCGATCTCTCAGAATATCAGTATCGATAAAAGTAACAAAGCACGATAATTATGAAAACTCATTCATAATTCCATCTCTGCAAATTATGAATGAATCAATATAGTAAGTAACCTAGGGAAAAGTTTGAGCCTTTTCTTTCGATCAAAGATTCAACAATAATTTAACATAAAAACAAGGTTTCTTATTGATAATAAATTCAAACAATAATTTAGCTCTCCATAGATATGAAGAACACACAAAGTTCGATTAAATTATTCATCATGATCAAGAAAATCTCTTTAATTGATGTAGAATCCACCTTCAATGATTGCTCTATGCTGTAGACTCAGACTTCTCTCTCAATTTCGTTCACTAAAGGATTCTCCTTTTCTTATGACAGCGGAGCTCTATTTATAAGAATTGGGCTGGTAACGCCTGGTCTGTGGCGCGGCTCGGAATCCCGCGGAACGGTCTCCAAACAGAAGGTTTGGCGCGGCGCGTCGAAGTACTCCTGCGGCACGACCGTGCTTGATCTTGCCTTTTTGCTTTGTTTCCAACTCTTTCAGCTTCCTTTCCCCTCCGTGCTCTTGTAAAACTACTTTCCAGCTTGAAACTTGGATCAATAGCACCGAAAGTGATTCGATTTGCTTCACAACTTGAACTAAACTTATAAAGTTCAATTCTTACTAAAAAACGCATACAACTATCACAATTTGCTTAAGTGTAGAACTGGAACTAGTCATACTAACACTTGAAAATACCATAAATTTACTCCTAACAGGGGTTGAATAGGGTTTAACACCAAAAACTTTTCCATTTGAAAATGAAGTTGATTCTTGATAATATAGATAAATATGTAAGAAGGAAAGAACAAGGTATGTTTATACTAGTTCACATGAAAATTATCAAAAGCTAATCTAGTCCACCTGCCAAGGTGATTTCACCTTATCAACAAGGTCTTAATTCAATAATCTCAAGATTATTACAGTGCACAAGCTAACTACAAGTTTCTAATAATACAACCTCTAAGACACACTAATCTTAGACTTCTCAAGAAATCTGACCAACTTGTCTCTTGAGGAACAACAAACAGTTTGAACAAAGATTTGTTTACAAAGAAATTCTTCTACACAAGCTAAATGCAAACAATATTTTCAGCGAAAATGAAAAAGGTAAGAAAGCGTATGAATAATCTTTCAAGAGTGAATTAGCAACTTCTTCCAGTTGTCTTCAAGCCATATATATATAGCCAATATAAAAATATATACGTTGGAAGTCTTTTCTGGAATTTCCAGAAAGATTGGCGGCTTTAAAGGTAGTGGGGGATAAGATAGTATGCCACATCCGTCCTTTCATAGTAGTGGAATGAAACATTCGGTTGTACCTTGTACTACGCAATGTTATCTTCTATTCTTCTTGAACTTAAGAGGCTTCTGAGAGCATGAGTTAGAGGAAGGAAAATAAGCCTTGGGTCTTCAGAACTTCAAGTCTTCAGAACTGCGTCTTCTGTTAGAACAAGAAATGTTCTGATCAATATTCTTAGTTTTGATGATAACATTATATATGAATTTTGTATAAGAGAATGTGGTACTTTAATTATTCACATTTTCCATTTCTGGAAAAGTATAAAAGAGTATGCACAAATCAGCGCTCAGAAACACTGACCCAAAAGTTCTGGATGGCTTCATCAGAACATGGTCTGGCAAGACATCAGAAGATGATCCTGCAGAATCAGAAAATGAACTGGAAAGCATCAGAAGATGGCAGTCAGAAGCAAAGCTCTGAAGCTCTGACGGTATCACGCTCAAATCACTTCAAAGTCTAAAGACAGAAGTTGCATTCTGCACCAAAGCTGAAGACTCTGATATTCAAACGTCTATTCTACTTATTCTAAGTCCAGAAGAAAGTACAAGTACAAAAATCTATAACGTCAAATCTCTGACTGAAAAAAGGAACGTTAGAAGCTACAAAAGGCAAAGTCAGTAAAAGCATTGAAAGCATGGCTCGAGGTAGTTGACAAAAGTGTGAAACATTAATTGCAGCAGTGTACTATTCACGCAAAGCATTAAATGCTCCCAACGGTCATTTGCTCTCAGCGCCTATAAATAGAAGTTCTAATTCAGAAGTAGCAACACAACCCTTGCGCAAACATACTAAAATGGTGTCAAATTGAAAATCAAAGAAGAACTTCATCTTCAACCTCACAACTTTGTAATATTTTAGTGAGTGTTATGAACTAGAACTTAAGAGAAATATCACTTGGTGATTACAGCTTTCTTATAAGCAATTCAAACTCTTGTAATATTTATTTTACATTGATTGTAAAAGGATTTCCTATAGTGATCAAGTTGTGATATGTAGACTCTAGAAGACTTAGAGGGTATCTATGTGGAGAACCATTGTAATCAGTTTGATTAGTGGATTAAATCCTCAGTTGAGGTAAATCACCTTGTCAGGGGTGGACTGGAGTAGTTTAGTTAATAACGAACCAGGATAAAAATAATTGTGTTCTTTATTTTTATCTACCTTTTTTGAGAAGTTACACTTATTCAATCCCCCCTTTCTAAGTGTTTTTAACTCCTTCAATTGGCATCAGAGCGTCGGTTCTAGGTGCAAGCACTTAACCGTATTAGATAAAAGATTCAGGGAGAAAAACACAAATGGTTGAAACAACTTCGTCTACTCCTCCTCCTGAGCAAAACAATGGTAACAATGGAAGCAATAGCTTCAATGGTTACAATAGACCACCAGTCTTTGATGGTGAGAATTTTGAGTATTGGAAGGATATACTTGAAAGTTACTTTCTTTGTCAAGATGGTGACTTATGGGATTTAGTGTTGGATGGTTACACACATCCTGTAAATACTCATGGATTAAAGATCACAAGACAAGCTATGAGTGATGACCAAAAGAAAGAATTCAAGAATCATTACAAGTCAAGGACTATATATTTAAATGCTATCTCTCATGTTGAGTATGAGAAGATAACAAACAGAGAAACAACTCATGATATCTTTGAATCTTTAAAGATGACTCATGAGGGAAATGCTCAAGTAAAGGAGACAAAGGCTATAGCTCTAATCCCGAAATATGAAGCATTCAAGATGGAGGAAGATGAGAACATTGAAGCAATGTTTTCAAGATTCCAGACTCTGACTGTTGGATTGAGAGTGCTAGATAAAGGCTACACCAAAGTTGATCATGTAAAGAAGATTATCAGAATCTTACCCAGAAGATGGGGACCCATGGTGACTGCCTTCAAGATTGCCAAGAATCTGAATGAGGTGTCTCTTGAAGAGCTGATAAGTGCCTTAAAAAGTCACGAGATTAAGCTGGATGCAAATGAGCCTCAAAAGAAAGGTAAGTCTATTTCATTAAAATATAATAATAAAAAATGCACTAATGCTTTTTAGGCAGAAGAAGAAGAATCTGACGAGTCAGAGTCAGAAGAAGAAGATGAATTATCTCTCTTATCCAGAAGAGTAACTCAACTCTGGAAGAGCAAGCAGAGAAGATTCAAGAACTTCAAGAACTTCAAGAGGCCTGAAAAAGGAGAATCTTCTGAACATAGAAGATATGACAAGAAGAAGGTGACGTGCTATAAATGCAAGGAACTTGGACACTACAAGAATGAATGTCCAAAGCTTCAGAGGGAAAAGCCCAAGAAAAGATTTGAAAAGAAGAAAGGTTTAATGGCTACTTGGGATGACTTAGACTCTTCTGATCAAGAGTTAGACTCTGAAGATGAGCAAGCCAACATAGCACTTATGGCAACTATTGATGGAGAATCAGAATCTACATCAGACTCAGATTCTGAAGAGGCATTTTCTGAACTTACTAGAAATGATTTAGTTTCCAGCTTATCTGAACTTCTGGAAGTCAAGAGTCAACTTAGTATCAAATACAAAAAGCTCAAAAAGCTCTTTGAATCTGAAACTAAGAGACTTGAAATAGAAAAATTTGAACTTAAAGAATTTTTTTTAAAATTAACTAAAGATGTTGAGTCATCTTCAAGTTCAGAAAAATCTATTCCAAGCACTAACAATATTCTGAAAGAATATGACTTGAGCTTCAGAAAGTTCTTATCTAGAGGTATAGGCAGAAGTCAGCTAGCCTCTATGATATATGGTGTAAGTGGAAACAAGAGAATATGCATAGGCTTTGAGGGTGAAACCCCATACAAACTTGCCTTCTGTCTGTTAATGAAGAGCAGTGGCTCTGGCACAGAAGATTAGGTCATGCTAGTTTGAGAAATATTTCTCAGATTAACAAACTTAATCTGGTCAGAGGACTCCCTAATCTGAAATATAAATCAGATGCTCTTTGTGAAGCATGTCTGAAAGGGAAGTTTGCAAAACCTGCATTCAAGTTTAAAAATGTTGTCTCTTCCTCTAGGCCTTTAGAACTTCTGCATATTGATCTTTTTGGCCCAGTCAAAACAGCATCAATCAGAGGCAAGAAATATGGATTTGTCATTGTAGACGACTATAGCAGATGGACTTGGGTAAAGTTCTTAAAACACAAGGATGAGTCACATTCTGTGTTCTTTGACTTCTGTACTCAGATTCAATCTGAAAAGGAATGCAAAATCATAAAAGTCAGAACTGATTATGGTGGTGAATTTGAGAACAAATTCTTTGAAATTTATTTTAGAGAAAATGGTATTGCCCATGATTTCTCTTGTCCTAGAACTCCATAGTAAAATGGAGTTGTAGAAAGAAAGAATAGGACTCTACAAGAAATGACCAGAACCATGATCAATGAGACTAATATGGCTAAACATTTCTGGGAAGAAGCAATTAACACACCTTGTTATATTCATAATAGAATCTCCATCAGACCTATTCTAAATAAGACTCCTTATGAATTGTGGAAGAACAGAAAGCCCAACATTTCATATTTCCATCCTTTTGGATGTATTTGTTATATTCTGAATACTAAAGATCATCTGAACAAGTTTGATTATAAAGCTCAAAAGTGTTTTCTACTTGGATATTATGAATGCTCAAAAGGCTACAGAGTATACAATACTGAAACTCTAGTAGTTAAAGAATCAATTAATATCAGATTTGATGATAAGCTTGGCTATGAAAAGCCAAAGCAGTTTGAGAATTTTGCAGATAAAGATATATCTAACTCAGATCATGAAGAACCCAAGGGAAAGGATGATGCAGAAGATAAAGTTGCAGCGTCTTTAGAGAATCTCAGAATATCTGAAGAGCCAACACTCAGAAGATATTCTAGACTCAACTCTGCTCATCCAGAAGATGTTATCATTGGAAAGAAAGATGATCCCATCAGAACAAGAGCATTCCTGAAGAACAATGCAGAATGTCAATTTGGTCTAGTATCTTTGATTGAGCCAACTTCTGTTGATCAAGCTCTAGAAGATACTGACTGGATAATTGCCATGCAAGAAGAGTTAAATCAGTTTACAAGGAGTGATATTTGGCATTTGGTTCCAAGACCTAAAGGATTTAATATCATTGGAACAAAATGGGTCTTCAGAAACAAGCTGAGTGAGAAAGGTGAAGTCATCAGAAACAAAGGCAAACTGGTTACTCAGGGCTATAGTCAGCAAGAAGGCATTGACTATACAGAAACCTTTGCACCAGTGGCCAGGTTAGAATCTATTCGTTTATTAATATCTTTTGCCACTCAGAATAGCATCACTCTGTATCAGATGGATGTTAAGAGTGCCTTTTTAAATGGTTATATAGATGAAGAAGTTTATGTCCACCAACCTCCTGGTTTTAAAGAATCTAAGTCTTGAGAACATGTTTTTAAATTAAAGAAATCATTATGCGGTTTGAAGCAAGCTCCCAGAGCTTGGTATGAAGGATTAAGTTCTTTCCTTATGGATAATGGTTTCACAAGAGGAAAAGTAGACACAACTCTCTTCTGTAAAACCTTTAAAAAGGATATTTTAATTTTTCAAATTTATGTTGATGATATTATATTTGGAACATCTAATTCTACACTTGGAAAGGAGTTTGCTAAGTCCATGCAGGCAGAATTTGAGATGAGCATGATGGGAGAACTAAAGTACTTCCTAGGCATTCAGATCAATCAAACTTCTGAAGGAACTTATGTTCATCAGACCAAGTATGTCAAAGAGCTTCTGAAGAAGTTCAATCTGGCTGAAAGCAAAGAAGTGTAGCGGGGAAAATCTGATATCGAAGCCATAAGATTGACTCGAATCAATATTTCAGTGAAAGTCGCCACCGCGCTTTATTTTTTCAAAGGAAAAGGGAAAAGAACGAATAAAACCCAGAGTTTGTTTTTAAAAACAAAAAGAAGAGATCTTAGGTACGGGTGTTGATTATACAAGGGGAAGGTTTTAAGCACCCCTCATATCTGTGGTACTCCACAGGAACCTTTTTGAAAATCTGTGTCGTGTGTGCTAGAAAAAGGGTTTGTTTTATTTTTAAAATAAGCTCGGCAAAGCGTTAAGCTTTGTGCCTACAGACCTCCTCGGTGCAATGGAGAAGTCAGAGCTAATGTAGTTCCGCTTAAAAGGGAAAACGTTTTTAAAAACGAATAAACACTTTATCGTCATCGGAGAGAAATACTCAGTCATTGATTTTGAGCATGAGAACAAATGAGTTCTTTGCATCGCAAATGAAAGAAGGGCTCCAACTCGGATAAAATCGACGAGTATGCCACTAGCTCTCTCACGCGGAAAAGATCTCATTATATCAATCAATTTCAAAATCGTGGGGTATAACCACTCGTTCCGACAATTAACAGTGTCTAAACTTTTGAAGAAAAAGCCACTAAGGGCAAAAGATATTTTTTAAAGAAAAGGTTTTGAAAAGGTTTGCAAACATAAGAAGGTTTTTGAAAAAGGGAGAAGATTTTGAAAATTTAAGAATGGGAGGAGATGAAGAGGCTATCCTATTGCGTAAAATAAAAGTTAAGGAAAGAACGGTCTAACCGAAATAAGAAGACAACACTTGACATTGTGAGTCAAGGTAGATTTCCCATCCTTTGGACTATTAATACCAACATATTACCACTTGGGGATCCAGATGAGCTTATTATCTTAGCACCACTTTGCATTAAGCACATTAAAATCCTGACGAAAATCGGGCAGAGTAACGGCTGTTTTCGGGTAAAATCCTTATATCAATGCCTTGGAATTAACCATCAAGGGCTTTCAAGGAAATACCTGCACATACAAACAGACAACAATCCAATGCCAGACAGACAGAACAATCACAGAGTAATAACAGAATAAGGGTCCAGAGGCACTAAGTCCATAAGTCCGAATCTCCAAAATGCTCAGGATAGTAACCAATAGTCCAAAAGAGAGCCTTAGGTGTTTTTTAGATTTTTCTTGTTTATTAGTGTTTTAGCATAAAAGTAAAGTATGGTCCAAGTGGACAAAAGAAAAAATAGCGGAAACATAAACATAGTGTCCAAATGGACAAAGAAAAAATAGCGGAATATAAACGTCCAAATGGACAAAGGAAAAATAGCGGAATGTAAATATGATGAAATGATAAAATAAAGCGATAAATATAAAGAGCAATATAATAAATTGCGGAAATTAAAGTTAGTTGTTAGATGTTAAAGATAACCATCTTGAAACTTGTCAAGTATGTTATCAAAGTTAGTAATGAAGATCGATGGTGAGTGAAGGATGTTCTCGGATTTAAATTCAATGGAAATTTATCAGAAGCTTGATACAATCATAGCGACTACACGATAAACCTCCATAAGTCTTAAATCAACCGCATACAATTCTCTTCCATATTTGATCTTTTTTATTCGGGACACGAAATATTACGCTATGTTAAGCAGATCGCCAAGTGATTTATGTAGAAATCACCCTACAACGAGGCCGGTCAAAACTTTATGTGCTAATGCATGCGAGAGAAATGATATGTAGATCATTCTCCGAAAGCAATACCGCACGAAAAGAAAATAGGTAACGATCTAGTCTTTACTAAGAATCCATAAGAATTCTCAAAGTATTAAGACTTTCATCGATCAAAAGAAAAAAAAGAGAAGAAGAAGAAAATCATAAAAGATAATCAACTCACACTATCATTAATATCATTCATCTAATATTATGGATTTGGTTATTTTAAACCTATCAACATCCTAGATCCAATGATATTAATGAAATGGAGGAAGAAGAATAAATGCAAAAGATAATCAACTCACACTATCATTAATATCATTCATCTAATATTATGGATTAGGTCATTTCAAACCTATCAACATCCTAGATCCAATGATATTAATGAAGTGGAGGAAGAAGGAAGCCAAAACAAGCATAAAAAAAAGGCAAAAAACCACATTCTGCCAGCAGGAAATCGATTTCATGCAGGGGGAAATCGATTTCCATAGTGCAGTTTTCAAAAAAACAAGTTACGTTCAGCAGGAAATCGATTTCAGCCTTAAGGAAATCGATTTCATCAGTGTAAATTTCAGCAAAAACATCATTTAAAGGCATGAAACTTGATTTGAACAAATATACAAACACCTTATGATCACACATCAACTTGAGCACGAAATTTCCATCACAAAACCAACAAATATCATCAGTATAGCATCAAAGATGCATTGAACACAAGCAATAAAGATCTACATCATGGATCTAGCAAATTACCACTTCTTGAACAAAAGTCTTGGAGTAGCTTCAAGAGCAAGCACAAAGTGTGTAGATCCTTTAAATTTGGAGATGAACAACCAAAGAAAAGAGAGAAATGTAGGAGGTTTAGTTCAAAATTAGCAAGATTCAATGTGAATCTCACTAATCTTAATGAAAATGAACTTTGGGTGAGGGTTTTGGAAAGGGTGAGAAATGAATTTGCAAGCAATTTTTTGGCTCTCCAAGCTTGAGAAATGAGAGAGTAGTGTCCTCTATTTATAGGATGAGAGCAAGAGTAGTGGCAATTTGGTCATTTGCTCTTGGTTAATTAGCTTGTGTTTAATTGGTGATTAAAGTGGCATTTAAATGGTAAAAAATGGTAAAATGAGGTTAAAATGGAATTAATGAAGGGAATTATTTTGTGAGGTGGAAAATTGGTAAAATGATAAAAATGGTCAAAGAAAATAGGCGCCAAAATCAAATCAAGCTTCCCTCTCTATTTTTTTGAATTTCGCCTTAAGGAAATCGATTTCCCCCAGGAGTGAAATCGATTTCACTCTGTTCCAGAAGAGAATTTGGCGCAAAATACACTAGGGAAATCGATTTACCCAGTAGGGAAATCGATTTCATGCTGTCCAGAATGTGATTTTGTTGAAAATTGCTGCAGGGAAATCGATTTACCCAGTAGGGAAATCGATTTCATCAGTCCAAAAATGTGGAAAATGCCTTGTTTATTGCATGTCTTGGCTTGGTACCTACAAAACAAAAGCCTACAAAGAAACAAAGCAATATTTTTGGTATTTGGGTTAGTATAATATGCATACAAGATAAACAATCATTGATGCTTGATGGTCCCTCTTATTGATGAGGTGAGTGCAACACCATAAACAAAACTCCCAAGTGAAGCTCTTGATTAATGATTGGGATATGAGTGATATATGATCTTAGGGTCAAAAATTGGGGTATGACAAAAAGCAAAGACTCCAATGCATCCAACGTGTGTATTAGGTAAGGATGAGGTAAGCAAGAAGGTAGATCAGAAGATCTACAGAGGTATGATAGGATCTCATCTATATCTAACTGCTTCTAGACCTGATATTTTATTCAGTGTATGCTTGTGTGCTAGATTCTAATCAGTTCCTAGAGAATCTCACTTAACAGCTGTTAAGAGAATTCTTAGGTATCTGAAAGGTTCTACTAATGTTGGTTTAGTCTACAGAAGATCTGAAGAATACAACTTAGTAGGATAGTGTGATGCTGATTATGCTGGAGATAGAGTTGAAAGGAAAAGTACTTTTGGAAGCTGTCAGTTTTTGGGAAGTAATCTGATCTCCTGGTACAGCAAGAAGCAAGCCACAATAGCATTATCTACTACAGAAGCAGAATACGTAGCTGCTGCTGGATGTAGTACACAGATGCTCTGGATGAAAAGTCAGCTAGAAGACTATCAGATATATGAGAGTACATTCCTATATTCTGTGATAATACTTCTGCTATTTGTTTATCTAAGAATCCTATCTTACATTCTAAAGCTAACCATATAGAGATTAAACATCACCTCATTAGGGACTATGTTCAGAAGGGTGTTCTTTCTTTAAACTTTGTTGATACAGAACATCAGTGGGCTGATATCTTTACAAAACCCCTTGCTGAAGATGGGTTTAAATTCATTTTGAAGAATATCAGTATGGATTTATGCCCAGAATGAAGGTGTTGAGAAGATCTGATATATGGATTAGATTTGAAATGCTTATTTTTTCTTATGAGATGTTCTGGTTTTGCTCTATCATTTAGACAGGTTGATTCTGTTATTGCTAACGTTTCATATGTCTAAGTTTGATTCAGAACTTCTGTTAAAGCAAAACAGCTGTCACCAACTATTCTAGATGATGACCACGTGTTCATTCTGAAGGGACAAGCATGCGTGCAGTTGATGAGACGCCGCCCTAGGTACCTGTGCAAATCTTTTCAAAGCTCACGCTACCTCCACTAACGTCTCTCAACATTAAATGTGATTGATTCTCTGCATTCTGTAACTGCTCTCATTCAGAAGTTCATTGCATTTTATTTTCACGTCCGTGTCTATATAAACACATTGCATATTCATTTTACCCTTTTTCACGCATTCATCATCTTGTTATATACCTCTGACCCCATTGTCGTAGTCTTAGACTCTGACAATGAAGATGAATCCTCCCTTCTTCCATCCTCTTCAAACACTTCCTTTGTGCTTGATAGAGAACCTCAACCTTATGCTTTCTTCCACCCAGAACAACCTATTTCCATCCTCAACCCAAAATCTCCAATCACCCCTCTTAGAACCAACCCTCCAAAACCTTCTATTGATGTACGTTTTGATTCATTAAAATCTAAGGTCAGAACAGGGTTAGACGTTCTGAAGGTTGCTCGTGATTCCAAGCTGGATCATGTAGCTGTTGGAAAGCTTTGGAAAGCTTTCTCTGATGAAGTGCAACAGAATTTCTGGATCTCCAGAAGGATTGCCTAGCTGCTGCTCCTGGTCCTGTTGGACTCTTTTTGGAGTATATTCCTGGAATCTACTACCATCCAATCACTGACTGGAAACCTATGGAAGAGAAGCCTTTCATTGATGAAAGGAAGTGGATAATTCTTTGGCTATGGTTGTCTGGACTCCTTCTCCATATAAAGTTCTGACTAGAGATTTTCAGCTTTTGTTCAACTGCTTCAGGGAGAATCCTCTGGAAGCTCATCCTGACATGGTGTATCCTCAAGTTGAGTATCCTCCAGAAGTAGAGATTCCTACTGTAGAAGCGTAACAAGCTGAACAGCATCATGCTGAAGAGATTCAGGCCCAAGAGATTCCTGTTAAAGAGGAACCAGTTGCTGAAAATCAGATGATTCAAGCTTCTGATATTCCTACTTCTTCTGTTGGTTCTTCTATTTCTGCTTTGTTTGAGACTCTAAAGGAAATCCAACAGAATTAGGCTTCCTTGGCTAGTCGTCTGGACAAGCAATAAGGCATCAATGAGGAATTCAGAACTTGGATGCAGAAACAAGAAGATACTTCCAAGAAGCAAGCTGAAGACACTACTGAGATTAAGAACCTTCTGGCAGCTTTAGCCTCTAAGCTTACCCAGTCGTTGTCTGTCTTGTGTCTTAGTTTAGTTTTCTTTGTTGTTTGCATCTGCTTTGTTGCATCTACCTTGTACTCTTCTTCTGACTAATCAATGAAATCTATCTCTCTCTTCATTTTGTTTATGTCTTTCATCTGAATCTTTTATACTTTTTGATGTTATGACAAAAAGGGGGAGAAGCGTGCTAATTGAATTGATTCCTAACAATTATATTGCAAGTTTTCTGTCTTGGATAGTTTTGCAGGAATGTGATACTCCGAACAAGCTCAATATGAGAAGAAGCAAAAAGGGGAGAAGAAAATATAAGGAGAAGCATATCTGAAGAAAAATCTCTCAAAGAGTGAAGCAATCAAGCTCAAATGTTTTGATACATTTCAAGCTCTTTCAAGCTCTGATACAAGCAATACCTTAAAGTGCTCTGATACAGACCTTGCTCTGATTGCTCTGATACAAGAAGTTTCAAGATCAGAAAGAAGCTATGATCTCATACAAGAAATCTTATGCTCTGATTCAAGAAGCTACGAAGCTTTGATAGAAGCAAGCCTTCTTTATGTTCAGAAAAGCCAAATTGATCTCATAGAGAAATTCAATGCTCTGAAGCTGTCCAATGGAAGCTCTGAAGTGAAGCTCTGAATTATCTGAAGTTCAAAGTTCAACGTGAAAGTCTCAACTGAAATGGAAAAATACTCAGGGAAGTCTGTTATTTGTAAATTCTTCTAGTATTAATTTTCAGGGGGAGATTGTTAATCTCAAGGGGAGACATATTCACACACTCAGATTAATATGCTTAATGATATATCTGTGTATTGTCTTTTTCTTCTGATATTCTGGATACAAATTCATATCAATTTTGTATGTTTTTGTCATCATCAAAAAGGAAGAGATTGTTAGAACATGAAATGTTCTAATCAATTCTTAGTTTTGATGATAACATTATATATGAATTTTGTATAAGAGAATGTGGTACTCTAATTATTCACGTTTTCCATTTCAAGAAAAGTACAAAAGAGTATGCACAAATCAGCACTCAGAAGCACTGACCCAGAAATTCTGGATGGCTTCATCAGAACATGGTCTGGCAAGACATCAAAAGATGGTCTTCTAGAATGAGAAAATGAACTGGAAAGTATCAGAAGATGGCAGTCAGAAGCAAAGTTCTGAAGCTCTGATGGTATTGTCATACCCCAATTTTTGACCTAAGATACCACCTCATATCATTTGCATATGCATCATTTGCATCTCTAACAAATTGCATAGCTTGTGTTTGTTACTTGTGCTCAGCAGGGTTTAATCAAGAGATCACTCATCAAGTGCAAGAAACAGTCAATTAGGGTTTTGTTCTCCCTTCATCTCAAAGGAATCATCTTCATCAAAAATCAACATTTGGTCCTCAGAGATTCATTTCAACAAGCTCAAAGGCTCTAAACCAACCAGATTAGGGTTTTGACTAAAGATAGCATACTCTTGACTTTTGCTCAGGATTTGACCTAATGACTTGGGACATGACTTCAAGACCCCAAGTGCATCATTTTGACCTAATCCATTGGCTCAGAATATCTCCTACACAAGGATTGATCAACAGTGAAATTTCAAATCATCAGATTAAGGTTTTGAACTATCAGGGACTAAAATCAGGGATCACATTTGGGAAACCCTAAAAATCCCCAGGAAGTCAATCAAAGGTTTCAATCATCCTCAAATAATCCCTATGACAAAATCCAATGGAAATTACATTTCAATTCAAGATCCACAGTCATCAATCTCGTCAGATCGACAATTAGGGTTTTTGACCTAATTCACTGAACAACTGACTTTTTAATCAGGACATGGTGCCACAACTCAAACCATGGCTCAATATCCTCTAATGCTTCAATGAGATCCATTCATACCATTCATTTGGTGAGGATAGCCTGTTTCATTTGAAATCTCCAGAAACGCGATTCGTCTGAAAAAGTCAACTGTACAAGATCACCATTGACTTTTGAAGAATTTTGGTCAACCATGACTTTTGAAGTTTTGAATCATCAATATATGATATATGAAGTCATTTGATCAAGAAAAATCAAGAAAATCAATCAAGAATCAAAAAGTCAAAGTTTGACTTTCATACTTAGAAAATTTTTTCTAAGTGTTTTTCATGGTTTTTTCCAAACTTTGGAAGGGAATTTCTCAAAATTTCACCTACAAACTGAAAAAAACTTCCAACATGAAAGTTGTAGATTTTGATCCAATAAACAACTTTGTCACATATAATTTTTTTTCATAAGATCAACCATTTAAGAGATATGGAGCTTCAAAGTTGGCATCTTTTGAAAAATGCACTTAAAATCTCATTTTCTTCAAAGTTCATGAATCTTTTTCACCCACTTCCTTAAAGATCTTGAAGAAACTTTCAACTAGGGTTTTGAAGTATGTAACATGAGCTTTCCAAAATGTCCAAGAGCATGGAAAAATATGGAGTGTAGCCATGGTTTTGAATTTTGACATTAGTGAACTTTTCACTTGAAATTTCATGCCATTTTCACTAAGTTATGAACCAATTTGCCAAATGATCCAAATAATGATGCATAGAGGCAATAATTGAAGATATTTTTCTGATTTGAGATCAGAATGGAAGAGGATAAGAAGCTTGAGATTTAACCATGGTTTAGTCACTTTTAACCTAATGCATTTAATGGTAAGATTCCATTTTATCTCCAAATGCCAAATCATCACTTCTTGAAGCAAGTTGCAAAGCTCTGAGTTCAGACACTTTGGCCTATAAATAGAGGTCCAAACTCCATTCAAAATCACACCAAAACCTCACAAAAGATAGGTTTTATCTTTCTTTCTTGAATTGCAAGTTTTAAGTTTCAAAGTGAGGAAGAAATCCCAACCTCCAAACCCTTGAAGTTCTGGCCAAAGTAATGATTCTAACATCTCATAAACATCATATATGATGTGTTTGAACCATTCACACACCTCAAATCATCCCAAAACTCAGAATCATCATCTCACCTCCAAATATGCATAACACTAGCCTTATCATGCCAAAATCCATACCAAGCAAATTCTGTCCAAACTAACCTTCTAAACATCATCCATATACTTCATATGAACTGTTCCAACCATCATCCATGATCTGAAACACCAAAATCATCAAGCTAGATCCTCACTTAAGCCATACTGCAGATCGGGTACCATAGATTGATCAAGAGGTTTACAGTTCATTCCAGGCATTCAAACACCTTCCATAAGGTCCATTGATGCTGTCCAGATCAAGAAACAACAACTGGAACTCCTCATTTGCAGAATTCGATTCTCACTTTTTCCGTTTTAAAGGTAAGCTACTTGAACTTCAAACTCTATGAATCATGCATCATGAATGAAATATGAACATACCATCTCATTTCTGCACACATGAGGATCATTAACCCTCAATCAATTGCTATTTATCTTGCACATACACGATTTTAGATTGAATCATAGAATTAGGGTTCTTCGTGTTCATCAGAAAATTAATGATCTTAGATTGAAAATAAATGAAATTAAATGGTACCATCATGTTCCTTGTGGAAAGTCGAGCAAGATAGGCTATTCACTTGATCAAAACAATCCAGTTTTCAGAATTTTCAAATTCAAATTGTTCATGTGTTCTTGGCGCCAGATTTTGAAACTGAAATTAGAAATTGATTCAAAAATTTAACAAATTCGTTGCAAGTGTTAAACAGACCACGCGCGTGGTCCAGTTGGCTAAGTTTTTGAGTGGTGAGCATAAGGTCACGGGTTCAACACCCTTAGGGACCAAAACATTTTTTTTTACAACTATTTTTCTTTCATTTTCTTTTACAACTTCATTTAATTATTTAACACATCAAATTAATTCATTTTTCATTCATTTTTTACACACTTCTTGTTTAACACATATATTTTAAGAATATCAAAAAAAATCATCAAAAAAATATTTATTTGATACATTTTTAAATAGGTTTAAAATGACTTGTTTTTAAGTATTTTTAATACTTTTAAATATTATTTTTCATTTGATTTTCAAACTTAATCACTTGTAAATATTTTTTGAGCAAACCCTGATCATCTAAGTGTTAATTGAAGATAATCTTTTTGTTTATCTTGATTAATTTGACTCCTTTCAAAATTCAAATCATTTTAAAACAAGCGATCGCGATTCTTTTTTTTCAAAGACGATAAACCATTTCTTTTTGAAACTATTGATTAAATCTTTTTAATTGATCAATTGATTTTCAAAACGATGTGGGGCCTCTCGAATATTAGAGAGTATAAGTCCCTTTCCTCTTTCTTTTATACAATTTTTCTTCAAACAGAAAACTCTTTCAAAACAATACTTTTCAAACTGTTTTCAAAAACAACAAACAACGCGTCTGTAAATAAACAATCAACCATGTTTTATAAAATATACCATGGGCCTCCATGTAGGTATAAGTCCCAAGCCCCTTTTGTACATACCCATTCCTGTACATGAAATTAGGTATTTCATTGTACACACACCTTTTTGTACATACACCTTTTTGTACATACCTCGATCAGTTTGACTTTTTAACCTTGAATAACAAACCAAAAATGAAGGTTTTCTTTAAATCTTCCCAAAAATACCATGGGCCTCCATGTAGGTATAAGTCCCAAGCCCCTTTGTAAATACCTGTTTACATAGCTTTGAATAAACTCAAGTGGACTTCTCCTCGAGTATAAGTCCCGAGCCCCCGTGTATACAAATGGATCATGCTTACAGGTATATTTCCTTCATAAACTCCATTATATACACACACTTTGTCATATATATAATTGTTCATAACTGTTCATATTTGTTCATGTACTCGTTCATATTTGTTCGTACTTGTTCATGTTTGTGATTGTGTTATATATATTTGTTCAACTTAGTACAACACTAGGTTCCCCATAGCCTCCTATTGGGCTTCGTGCAAAGAATCTCTCTAGTTTAGGTTAGGACATAGAGTATGGTTTCCCGGTGAAATCGCTCTAAGAGCTCAAACCAACTATACCATGCCTCCCCTTGGGCTTTGTACAAACGAGTGACCCTCCCATAGCCTCCTCTTGGGCTTACAATGCAAGGACCCTGGATTGTCCCTCCCATAGCCTCCTCTTGGGCTTACAATGCAAGGACCCTCGTATAGCCTCCTCTTGGGCTTCGTACAAGAACCCACGGGCTTCTTATAAGCATCCCCAATATCCAAATTAAATACCCTAGGAGATTAGACATTTATCATCTCTATGATAGGAGTATCTCTTCTATATCATCACAAACAATCAATCAATCAAACTTTTTGCCACAAGTCTGGCTAATCAATCAAACTTCTTTTTGCCACAAGGCTGGCTAATCAATCAAACCGTTTTGCCACCATACTGGCTGATTAATCAAAGTTTTTGTCACAAGGCTGACTTCATTGAAACTTTTGCCACGAGGCTGGCTGATTAATCAAAACTTTTTGTCACAAGGCTGACTTCATTGAAAGTTTTTGCCACAAGGCTGGTTAAACAAACAAAAACATCTTTATCATTCTAAGCGCCATAAGTGGCATGGCCCAGGGCTTATAATGAAAAGATTTTCAAACAAAATCAAACAGATGTATGTGATGATATAGATTAGATACATCAAACATTTAGATGACATTTGTCTCTTATCCTTTGCTTCCACTAGCATAAGTGGGAACTACGATTGCTCTGACTTTCTCAACATCCCTTTGAGAATACGTAGGCACAAGGTCGATCCTTGGCGAGCAAAACAAAACAAAACAAACCATTCAAACCTTAGCACCCGTAGACCCCGAGCTACAGATGCTCTGATTCCCTCTAAGGGATATGTATGCAGAGGATCGCGATGATCTTTGCGAGCATAATCAAACAAACACCTTAGGTCCCACCTCTTTCTCACAAGAACCTCCACCATAACAAGAATGGAAAAACAAAGCAAAGAAACCTATAGAGTACTATAGATACGTTGGGTGCTAATACCTTCCCTTCGTATAACCAACCCTCTTACCCAAAGATCTCTCCCCCCACTTTTAGGTTATTGCAGCTTTTTTCCTTTTCCTCCTTTGGAAATAATAAAAAGTTTGGTCGGTACAAAAGAAAAATCATTTTTTGAGCACTCGAGCCCAAAGAAGGCATCAGGTGTCTCATTCCGAAAAAAGACAACGATTTTTCGCCCGCGACAGGTATCACGCTCAAAGCACTACAAAGTCTGAAGACAGAAGTTACATTCTACACCAAAGCTGAAGACTCTGATATTCAAACGTCTATTCTACTCGTTCTGAGTCCAGAAGAAAGTAAAAGTACAAAAGGCTATAACGTCAAATCTCTGACTGAAAAAAGGAACGTTAGAAGCTACAAAAGGCAAAGTCAGTAAAAGCATTGAAAGCATGGCTCGAGGTAGTTGACAAAAGTGTGAAACATTAATTGCAGCAGTGTACTATTCACGCAAAGCATTAAATGCTCCCAACGGTCATTTGCTCTCAGCGCCTATAAATTGAAGTTCTAATTCAGAAGTAGCAACACAACCCTTGCGCAAACATACTAAAATGGTGTCAAATTGAAAATCAAAGAAGAACTTCATCTTCAACCTCACAACTTTGTAATATTTTAGTGAGTGTTATGAACTAGAACTTAAGAGAAATATCACTTGGTGATTACAGCTTTCTTATAAGCAATTCAAACTCTTGTAATATTTATTTTACATTGATTGTAAAAGGATTTCCTATAGTGATCAAGTTGTGATATGTAGACTCTAGAAGACTTAGAGGGTTTCTAAGTGGAGAACCATTGTAATCAATTTGATTAGTGGATTAAATCCTTAGTTGAGGTAAATCACCTTGTCAGGGATGGACTGAAGTAGTTTAGTTAACAAAGAACCAGGATAAAAATAATTGTGTTCTTTATTTTTATCTACCTTTTTTGAGAAGTTACACTTATTCAACCCCCCCCCCCCCTTTCTAAGTGTTTTTCACTCCTTCTACTTCAGCACTTTGTCTTCAGTACTGATCGGTCACCATTTCTACTTAATTTCGTCATACATTCGGCATAAGATCGCCATTCTTGGTAACACTTTGTGGTTGTTTTTAAGTGTTTTTCTTTAATTCATCTAATTCTAGTTATTTTATGAGCAATGTATTTTTATGTCGTTTTCATTGTCAATTAGGTGCTTTTGATCTCGTTTGGTAATGGTTTCAGGTTAGCTTCAGAGTGATGGAAGATCGCGTGGCCAAAAGATGTGAAGAAAGAAGCAAAAAGCAAGGAAAAAGCATATGGGCAGAGGCGGACACGGTCTGACCGTGCCACCTGACACGGCCGTGTCAGGCCTCAAGAAGAATTTATCTCCCAGACCAGAAGCGGACACGGTCTGCCCGTGTCAAGGGACACAGCCGTGTCAGCGGTGCGGGCAGGATTTCTAAATTTGTGGTTTTTCCAATTTTTAAAGTCCGGGGGCAGTTTGGGCATTGTGGCTGAAATCTGAAAACCTAGAGGGATTAAAAGAAGCTTGAGAGACAAGGGGAAAGGCACTTTTTGATCGCACGAAAGAATTCCAGAAGAGAGCAAGATAGCGTATTCAAGGGTGTGGAAGACGAAGAGATTCAACGGTGGAAGCCATTGAAGATCAGAGTTCTCCTAATCTTTTGTAAATGTCTAAACTTTCTGATTTTGGTTTCTTGAATATTATGAGGCTAAACCCCCCAATGCCAGGGGGGTGTCCCTGATTTGAATTGTAATGACTTTTGAATTCCGTATTTCTTTAATCAAGTATTAGTTTTATGCAATTTGATTGTTTAATGTTTTTATGCCTTCTTTGTCGGAAAAACAAAGATTGATCTACGGTTAACAATTTGTAGGACTACGGTTGTTAAGGTTTTTAACAATTTGATCTAGTAGTTATCACCTAGGACTAGGGATACCGAAAGGTTATTTGAACATTCTTGATTATTTACATCTTTGGTTTACAAACCTTTGTTTCTAAGGACTTAGGCAATAGGATTGCAAACCAAAAGGTTTTCCACTAAGGACTTAGGGAAACACCCTTAAGAACAAATAGTTGCATTCTATGAACTTGTTGAAGAGATCTTTTTACAGAGTCATTATAAGGAAGATCAAACACCTACCCTGGCATTACCTCAAATTACATCTAAAAAGTCAAACTTTAATTTCAGCTTATTTTTATTATTTCTGTTATTTAAATTTACTTATTGCATTATAACAAAACATCTATTTGCTCTTTTGTTTAATTGACTTAAATAACTTGTGTTTCCTACGCAATCCTCGTGATCGATACTTGGGGTAAAACCCATTATTACTACATCGGTGAAAATAGTACACTTGCTATTTTTCCGATCAAGTTTTTGGCGCCGTTGCCGGGGATTGCCAAAATATAAGTTATTATTCAGTCAATTAAAATTTTATTGCTCTGCAATTAAAATTTTATTTCTTTTGCAAAAATTTGATTTTTATTTACTTATTTATTTTTATTGTTTACTCCCAACTAATAACTGTCTAATCTTGTATGCGAGGTAAATCCTCAGCTGAACTTCTTTTTGACGCAGAACCCGAAAGATTATTGCGAGCACGACTCCGAGAAGTTAAGCGGAAAAGACTGGCATCGAAAGAAGAATCACCTGTAGTTTCAGAATCAGAAGACGAAGAAGTAATATCTATTCAATCCGAGCAGTCAGATTCTGAGCCTGAAACTATGGCAGCTGATCCACCTCCTCCAGAGAGACTTTTGGGTGATTATGGAAGGGCCAATGCACCGCTTGGAAGAATGACCATAGTAAATCAACCGGTTAACGTGGCACACTTCCAACTACATCCTTCTACTATCCGTCAGCTAGAGAGCAGACCCTTTGCTGGAAGAATCAATGAAGATGCAAATAAGCATTTACAGAGATTCCTCACCACAACAACATCATTAAAAATAGAAGGCCATTCTGAAGAAGCCAAGAGACTTGTGATGTTCCCATTTACTTTATCCGAAGATGCAGAATAATGGTTTTACTCACTTCCAGCTGGAAGCATCACAACATGGCAACAGATGGAAACCGCCTTCTTGAATGAGTATTTCCCTGCTTCAGTCTTCATTCGAAAAAGATAGGATATCGTGAATTTTAAGCAAAAAGAAGGGGAATCGCTGGGAGATGCATATAAAAGGTTCAAGAGGTGTTTGGTTGCTTGTCCTACTCATAACATGGACCCAACCGAACAAATGCAGACTTTTGTTAATGGTCTCCGACTTAAGACTAAACAGCTTATCGATACTGCCGCCGGTGGCTCAACAAATTTTTCAACAGCCACTGGTATCAAGAGAATCATAGAAGCTATTGCCGCTAATGAGCACATTGAGTTATATGATCGTGCAATGAGCCAACCGGAAGGAAAAATTGATTTAAAGCTTGCAGATCAGGTTGTTAAAATGGAAGATCAGATTGCGGCTGAGGTAGAAAGAAGACTAAAGAAGATGAATATTGGAGAACAGAAAGTAGCACAGGTTGAGCCAATCACATCAGTTATGTGTGAAATATGTGGTGGACCGCATTTTGCTATGCATTGTGTGGCAACGCAGGAACAGGTTGAACAGATTCATATGTTGAGGCAGAATAATCCATACGCCAACACATATAATCCAGGATGGAAAAATCATCCTAATTTCGCATGGAAAGACCAACAAGGAAATATTCAAAAGCAGGGACCCAACCAATATCAATCTCAAGCTCAGCCACATCAATACATACCTCCACAACAACCACCATACCAGCAACAATTCCAACACCATCTACAACAGTTCCAAACTCAAGGTCAACAACAATTTCAACAACAGGTACCGAAGAAAGAAGATTGGGAGATCGCTATTGAAAAAATGGCAGCTCAAAACTCTCAATTCCAGGAAGAAACTAGGAGCAATCTAAGGAACACCAGCGCTTCAATCAAGAATCTGGAAATTCAAATGAGTCAGATAGCACAACATCTCACTCTACAGGCACAAGGTACCCTTCCGAGCTCAATTGTGAAAAATCCTAAAAACGAAGAGAAGATTAATGCTGTTACTACAAGGAGTAAGAAAGTGGCAGAACCGGAAAAAGAAAAGGAGGAAATAGATGATCCCTTGGTAATTGAGGTAGATTTGGAGATAAGAGAGAATGTGAAAGAGCCCGAAATTATGATACCACCGGTTAAGCAACTTGAAGAGAAAAATAAGAAAGATGCTAAACCGGCAATCAAGCTTCCTTTTCCTTCTAGAGTGACAAAGAAGAATTCAACAGAAAAGGATTTTGAGAAGTTTGCAGCCTTGTTTAAAAAATTAGAGGTTAATCTACCTTTCTTTGAAGCACTTGAGCAAATGCCTTTGTACAAAAAGTTTATGAAGGAGGTTATCGGTAAAAAGAGGCCAATGGGGGGAGAACCAGAAATTGCAACAGAAAAGTGTAGTATAGTCTCTCCAGCAAGGAAGATCCCCATCAAGAAGAAAGACCCTGGAGCGGCGGCGATACCATGCACTATCAAGAATAGAATGTTTAAAAAGGTACTCATTGATTCGGGTTCTAGTGTGAGTTTAATGCCACTATCGATCTTTAAAAAGCTCGAATTGGGAAAGATAAGTGAAAGTGAGACAAAGTTGAAGTTCGCTGATCACACCATCAAGAAATCATATGGGATAGCTGAAGACGTATTAGTGGAGATTGACAAGTTTGTATTCCCTGTTGACTTCCACATCATGGACATTCCTGAAGATGAAGAAACTCCTATCCTTCTTGGGAGACCATTTTTGTTGACAAGTCGTTGCAACTTTGACATTGAGAAAGGGACTCTAACGGTGAAATCATTTGATGAAGAAGTAACCTTGAAGATGTTAGAAGTCAAGAAACAAAGTGAAGGTGTACATGATCAAGCTTCTGTTGGTATGATCGAAAGTGAGGGAGAAGACAAAAGTCCTAAACATCTCCAAGAAAAAGTTTCAAGCATAGCTTCTCAGGTGGAACTAGCTCATGCTTCTATCAAAAGTCCTAAGGTCGCTATAGAAGTTAAGAAAAAGAAAGAAGAAAACCAAGGTGAGAAGATGAAGGTTGAAAGTAAGTTAAAGAGAAAAGTGGTCCATGCCTTTCATCTTCATGAGTTATTGGTGGAGAAAGTGGCAAGCAACAAGGTTTGGAAAAGGAAATACCCTCCATAAAAAGGGTAATGGACCGTCGAGCCATGCGACGTTAAACGAAGCGCTTCGTGGGAGGCAACCCACGGTTTTAATAATAAATCTTTCTGGTTGTTTGTTTTATTTTCAGGAAATAAAAGAGAGCATCTCCAGTGGAATCTAGGAAGTGATCATTGGAATGCAATACCTCTGTGAGCAACCTCTCTGAGGTTGATTCTAAAACATTGAGGACAATGTTTAGTTCAAGTGTGGGAGGGGTTCTTTGCATTTGCTTTTAGTTGTTTTCCATTTTGTTTTTGTTTGTGTGTTATGTTGACATTGTGTTATAGATTGAGTGATGGATGCCAAATGAATGATGATTGGTAGTTAGTGGATGAAAGGTGCAACCTGAACTTAATCTCTCGAGGTACTTTGGAAGTGGACATAGCCGAAAGTGTCGGACGCAACTTGAAGAACTGGACTGAGAAGGTAAGTGGTGAAATCGAGCCGGAAAGGAAAGTCACATGACATAAAGGGTGTGTTGAAGCTGCAAACTTAGCCTACATGGTGAGGAACATAAAATGCCAAACACATGTAAAGATCATCATGAGAGTGAAATCAGGTATGACTTTATCTCTCTAATTTTGCGTTTGTCCTACCGACACAGTACAATTATGAAATCACACACTGAGGCACTTGTTTGTTCTCCCCAGAGCCTTTCCGTCCTTCATTTATTTTTGCTTTATCCCTCGTTAAACCCGTTGAGCCATTCCCCCTTGTTTGTTTAAATCCACACATGTCATCCTTAACCATAATTCTATCACTTTTGTTGGACACTTGTGTAATTATTGTTTCTCTTGAACTTGTGTGAAATCGTAAGTTTGGGGTGGTGCTTAAGAAAATAAAAGGGCAAGTGTGATATGAAAAAAAAAGGATAAGAAAAATGTGTAAAGCACAAGAAAAAGAAAAAAAATAGTTTGAAACACTTGCCTAAAAAGATTTGAAAGACTCGAACGATGTTGATTACCCGGTAATTAGGTAAAAAGGAGAGTCTAAGAAGAAACCCCCTCACACAAAATCGAACACAAAGACAAGAAAAATAACATAAGTGCTAGTTCATAAACCATCTGCATATCAATCTCTTGTTTATCCTTCCTTCCACCTCAGCCCCGTTACAACCTAAAAAGTCCTCAAAAGTGTGTGAATTCTCTTTGTGTAGTGAAAGTAGGATGCATGCAAAGTCAAGGGTTGATATTGCATATCGTGATGTTGAGCGAAAAACACTCTAACCCTGAGAGACAATGTGAGAAGTGTGAAAAGTTTGCAGGTGAAATACACTCTGTTGTGAAGTGTGGTGGACAACAAGGTTCGATAAGTCCGAACGCCTAATCAAGAAAGAGAAGTAAGTTGCGAAAGACATCGACTATGTTGTGGAAAAGAAAAGTTTAAGGTGACCTCTGTTTGATCTCTTGCATCACTTGAGGACAAGCAATGAGATAAGTTTGGGGTTGTGATCGGTCACCATTTCTACTTAATTTCGTCATACATTCGGCATAAGATCGCCATTCTTGGTAACACTTTGTGGTTGTTTTTAAGTGTTTTTCTTTAATTCATCTAATTCTAGTTATTTTATGAGCAATGTATTTTTATGTCATTTTCATTGTCAATTAGGTGCTTTTGATCTCGTTTGGTAATGGTTTCAGGTTAGCTTCAGAGTGATGGAAGATCGCGTGGCCAAAAGATGTGAAGAAAGAAGCAAAAAGCAAGGAAAAAGCATATGGGCAGAGGCGGACACGGTCTGACCGTGCCACCTGACACGGCCGTGTCAGGCCTCAAGAAGAATTTATCTCCCAGACCAGAAGCGGACACGGTCTGCCCGTGTCAAGGGACACGGCCGTGTCAGCGGTGCGGGCAGGATTTCTAAATTTGTGGTTTTTCCAATTTTTAAAGTCCGGGGGCAGTTTGGGCATTGTGGCTGAAATCTGAAAACCTAGAGGGATTAAAAGAAGCTTGAGAGACAAGGGGAAAGGCACTTTTTGATCGCACGAAAGAATTCCAGAAGAGAGCAAGATAGCGTATTCAAGGGTGTGGAAGACGAAGAGATTCAACGGTGGAAGCCATTGAAGATCAGAGTTCTCCTAATCTTTTGTAAATGTCTAAACTTTCTGATTTTGGTTTCTTGAATATTATGAGAGGCTAAACCCCCCAATGCCAGGGGGTGTCCCTGATTTGAATTGTAATGACTTTTGAATTCCGTATTTCTTTAATCAAGTATTAGTTTTATGCAATTTGATTGTTTAATGTTTTTATGCCTTCTTTGTCGCAAAAACAAAGATTGATCTACGGTTAACAATTTGTAGGACTACGGTTGTTAAGGTTTTTAAACAATTTGATCTAGTAGTTATCACCTAGGACTAGGGATACCGAAAGGTTATTTGAACATTCTTGATTATTTACATCTTTGGTTTACAAACCTTTGTTTCTAAGGACTTAGGCAATAGGATTGCAAACCAAAAGGTTTTCCACTAAGGACTTAGGGAAACACCCTTAAGAACAAATAGTTGCATTCTATGAACTTGTTGAAGAGATCTTTTTACAGAGTCATTATAAGGAAGATCAAACACCTACCCTGACATTACCTCAAATTACATCTAAAAAGTCAAACTTTAATTTCAGCTTATTTTTATTATTTCTGTTATTTAAATTTACTTATTGCATTATAACAAAACATCTATTTGCTCTTTTGTTTAATTGACTTAAATAACTTGTGTTTCCTACGCAATCCTCGTGATCGATACTTGGGGTAAAACCCATTATTACTACATCGGTGAAAATAGTACACTTGCTATTTTTCCGATCAAGTACCCTTTGTCTTTAGAAACATAAGCCTTTAGAACTCAAGTCTTACGAGTCTTCAGACTGGTTTCTTAGACCGTGTATTAGAGTCTCAAACTTCAGAGTCCTTCTGAAGTGGTTTGTTACTTTTCATCAAAACTTGTGTAGTGTAGAAGCAAAACTTGGTATCTTCTGATGTGTTGGTCACGCCTTTCATCAAATTCGGAACCTGTTTGTTAAAAACTCAAAGTAACAAACATTAGAGTACCGAAATTGTTCATACAAACATACTCATTGTTATCATCAAAACTCAGAGATAGATTGTAGAACCAAATATTGTTCTAACAATCTCCCCCTTTTTGGTGATGACAAAACTATATATTTTGATGACACAATTTTGTACATAATCAAAAAAAGTTTCATGAGAGAAGAGTAAGGAATACTTATCCTTTAAGTGAGAAACTCCCCATAAGTCAAAGACTTGATAAATAATAGATATCCTGATTAAGAACCGTCTGGGTAACTCCCCCTGGTTGCAATAGATCAGATATTGAGGTCGTGAGAGTCTTTGATTTATGATGTCAATACTTTGAAGCGAGATCTTGAAAACTCAGATCCTTGTTAGCTAGTGATTTTGAAAATCCATAGCATGGTTAACTTAGTCAAGATCTTGAGGTCTTTGGAGTCTGATAGAAGTCTGATTCCAGTCTTCTTAGAGCCTGATTGTTGACTTGAGTAACTCATAGTCTGATTGCCAATTAAAATAAGATCTTGAAAACTTAGAGCCTGATTGAGTTTTTAGAGTCTGGTTTATTGAGTCAATTCGTGATACCTCAGAAAGACAAACAATTCTAACATAATAGAAGTTAAATGGGTTAGAATGTGAGCATTTCACTTTAGGAAATATGACTATTGGAATCAAAATATTAACTTCAGTTATTACTCTCCCTTTTTGTCATAGTCAAAAAGTTGATTATGTGTGAAAAACATAGAAAACATAAGACATAACAAAGAAGAGAAAAAGATATCAAAAATAAAACTTCATTCGATAGTAAAAAAACATCAGAAATAAAACATAAAAGCACATATATCCTATGTATCAGAAGCAAAAGGTAAAAGCCTAAGAGTCTAGGGTCCAGGGGATGAAGGAGTGGACAACTTGGCGAGAATCAGTTGCAGCATGTTCTGATCATTGTCATTGACAGTCTTCTGCTCGGAGATGCTCTACATGAAGGTAGCTTGTTCTTCTCTGATTTCACCAATAGCTTGCTCCATACGCAAGATGGCACGATCAGTAGAGGAGACAACTACAACAACTTGCTTTACAACAATTGCAGCTTTAGCTTCTTGAGCAAGTCTGGCTTCTTTTCCAGCTCTGAGCTTCTCTTCTTCAACAGCTTGAAGAGCCTTGGCTTTAGGTTCCATTAAGCAGAATGAACAAATTCTTTCCTTTCTAGCTTCTTCTCATTAAGTAACCATCTAAACATTGGCAATTCTCAACGCATCTGAGAAACTCATGAGTCTGGCAAACTCAGAGTGCATACATTTATGCATATTCTCCTATGAGACGTCCAGAGCCTTAGGATCACTCCTAGTGCTAGCTTCTTTTTTGACCTTAGCAACCTGTTTCTTAGCATGAGCACTAAAAATATCAATGTATTCATCCAAGGTTTTAGGAATTTTAGGAGCAGAGGGTCTATACAAGACAAGAGGAAGGTCTCTATCAAGAAGTTGAATGTGAGAGGATACCTCCGTAAGATCAAAGAGATCCGAAATGGTAAAGGGTGTAGATGTGGAAAATTCAATTGGTGCAGAATGGATGGGTTAAGATGTGGTTGAATTTGCTTGTTCAATAGGAATAATATCAAAGGATGTAGTATGGAAGATCTCAAAAGTGCTATTAGAGTGTGGTGAACGAGGATCAGAGTGAATGGATATGTGATGTTGATTAAAATCAAATGTAAGTATTGTGTTTATCGTTTCCACAGGGATTGGGTGATATCAAAACCATTCAACAACTTCTATAATTCTAAGCATAAATTTTCAAGATTGTTTGGTTTAAAGTACGGAAAGTAAAATTGCGTAAATAATGAAAGACAAGTTTCCAAGGAATAGACTTATTGGGAATTGGTTTTCATCCACCGATTCAATATGTATATCTCGGATCAGTTGTACACAATTTATGAATGTTTCATGATCATCACGTATCACACACAAACAAAGTTCATGTCTAAACTTTGATGAGATTTCTTACCTTATGGTCTAATCGAAGATTTCTAAGCCAATTAAACAATACGGTAGCAATAAGATCTGACACTTTTAGTGAATATTAAATCTAAATTTATGTCTAGCATTTAGAATTTAATAGTTGTTATCTTGGATCGAGATTAGAATCGTATTTGTCAATATCAATTCAATCTATGAAATAAACGGTAAAACAAAGATAACAACGATAATGATTCAAACATAAATTGCATATAACACCATGATCAAAGAAAATACATATTGTTTTGTTGAACTAAGACCAATCCCAATAAGAGAGGGATTTTTATACTCATAGTAGCTTGATGAACAATGGAAGAATTGAGTTGAAATGACATCAACGACGATTTCCCGACTCTTGATGTGTTTCCACCTCCTTCTCCCTAAAACCTCTTCTACTCCTACCTCTATTACAAGAATATGATCTGTTACAAGAATAAAAGTGAATGAATCCATTGAGCTGATTTTCTGTTCTATTTATAGCTGTTATGGCCGCCTGAGTTTGCTACGCGAAGTCTTTTGTTTCTTCTCCACTAAGTCTGCTTTTCAAACCGCCTTCAAGAAGTCGCCAAAGTTCTCTATTCAAAGTGAGGTTCGCTTATCGAACTACCTTTCTTCAGCTTTAAGTCTTTCAAAATAACTTTCAAAAACCGCGATTGTTTGCTACGCGAATTTTATACGCTGCTAGCGAAACTGGGTGAATTTGCTTCTGACTTGGTTCTCTACGCGAAATATGGTTTTCTTAGCGAATCGGACCTTCTCTGTACATTCGCTTAGAAAATTGTCTGTTGTCTTGGATTTTGCCTTTGACTGCACTGGAGTTCGCTACGCGAACGCTCTGATTGCTGGTTTTTGCTTTAAGGCCATATCCTGCAGAAAAGAAAACCAAACCAAGTAAACTTGCACAATAATAGTTTTATTAAATAATGGGGGGTTTTTATGTGAGAAACTTTGCAATTTAAGTAAGATACATGTCATGTTTTGATGTGATAATTCACTATGAATCAAACACTTATTAAACTCTCCCCAACTTGAATCATTGTTTGTCCTCAATCAAAGTAAAACAAAAGCCAGAGTTTCTACACCAAATTTCACATGATCAACCAAATTTTTCAATGAAGTAATCAGGGCATATGGTATTTTGGAGTTGCACATCCAAGAGTTAAAGCATGACTACTTTCTTTAGCATTTATTCATATTCATGAAACAAGCCTTCAACATAAAATTCATGTCAAGCAATCCAAAGCAATAAACATGTTAATCATGAATCACACTTATCACACTTTTTGTATAAGTGAAAATGGTGAGGCATTTTGATCTCTCACATGACAAATTTGCCAACATCTTGATTAATTCATACATTCATCTAAGAAAAGTATGTTGATATGAAAAGACAAAGATCACTAAGGTTTTTATGGTTGTAATGTGGCCAAGGTACCAATGAAGTTTTTTTCCTATGGCTATTGGAAACAAAGTGGTTATTGGTTTTTCTTTCTAAAAGAGCATTCATAATTTGGGATTCTTTTACATATATTACTCATCTTACCTTTGTTGTTTCTTTCTTTTGACATTCTTCTTTGGTATTCATTACCTTTTCTTTTCTCACTTTTCTTTTCTTTCATGTTTTCTTTCATATTTTCTATTTTCTTTTCTTTCATGTTTTCTTTCATATTTTCTATTTTATTTTCTTGAAAAGGGTCTTTTTCTTTTTCTCCCCAACTTGAAAACCTCACTTTGGCAAAAGGATATTAATGGTTTCAAGGTTCTATTCAAGGAAACGTAAAATCTATCATATATGAACTTTTATGATTTTCAAAGATATAGAACAATATCCACTAAGTGGTTTACTTAATGTATTGTTCAGTTCATAAATGATGGGTTCATTTTCATGTGGCTCAAAAGGGGTTGCAAATGATAACTCACTCACAAGGGACAATGAGGCTACATTAGGTTTTAGTAGTTATACTCAATTTCAAAGAATTGCCTTGATCCCTTCTATATCTTTACATTTATCAACATAAATTCAAGATTAAGCATGAATCAAATGAGTTAAAACAAGAATTTGTCAGTCTCCTTAGCATATGATGAACAATGGAAGGTTACCTCACTTTTTCTAGTTTTAGAGCCAAGTGATTCATAATGAAACATGATGTTGCTTAAGATTGAATGAAATGATTTTATGCAAATTACTCATGTCATATGCATGCTAAAATTTAAGAAAGAAATAAACAAGTACCTTGTTTTGTGCACTCCTTTAAAATTTGTATAATCACTATTTTAACTTTGGTGATTCATGTGAACTTAGTCTTTCATCCTTGGCTTTTTCAATTCCATTTTGGAGGAAAAATTCTCAAGCATAGATATCATGGATTGACCATAGAAAACCTAAAGCTAAGTACTAAGTGAAAACACACAAAATTCTAATATGAAGAAGATGACATGATTTGGCATTTTTGCTGATTATGCTATGTTTGCTTAGCGAAACAGAGCTCGCTTAGCGAACTCTGCAGAATTCAGTTTTCTGCAGAATTTTCTTTTGCTATGCCATGCCATTTTCTTCATACTACTTGAACTATTTAAGCAAGAAAATAAGAGAATTAAGTAAAAGGTTGGGTTACCTCCCAACAAGTGCTTGTTTAACGTCATTAGCTCGACGTCTGTTTCGTTTCAAATCAAGGTGTTTTGTAAGAATTCTTCAAGGTGTCTTTCCCACCATCATTTGGTCTTAATTTATCATCCTCTTTATGTTGAAACAATTTGAAGTTGACTTCTTCATTTTTGTACCTTACTTTCACTATTCCTTCATCCACGTCAATCATCATTCTGACTACTTTTATGAAGGTGTGTCCCAAAATCAGAGGAATATCGTTATTTTCTTCAGTATCTATTACCATAAAATCTGTTGGAAATAGGAACATCTCAAGTTTGACCATAACATCTTGTATTACGCCAACTGGTTTTGTAATGGAGTTATCAGCAAGTTACAACTTCGTTGTTGTAGGTTTCAATTCAAGATTTTCAATATTTCTCATGGTGGACAATGGAAGAAGATTGATGCTTGATCAAAGATCATTCAAAGCGTTATCAAAACAAATATTGCCAATGGTAACCGGTAAAGTAACTTTTCCAGGATCTGCATTATTTTCTTCCTCCTTTTTCTTATGCTTTCCTTCTTAATTTCTCAGTACAACCTTCTTTTCTTTTTCACTCTTCCCAACTTTGTTTTCAACCACTTCCACCTGTATTGTTGTGATTTAATTTCAATTCTTTTGGATTGGGTTGAGTGGTAGTGGTGAATGTACCTCTTTGTTGATCACTTATTTGCTTTGCAATTTGTCCAACTTGCGTTTCAAGATTTCTAATCGATGCGTCATTATTTTTCTGGACTTCCATGGACAATTGCATGAACTGATTCAAGGTATCCTTTATCTTTGAAGTCTTATCTGGTTGCATGTAACTTTAATATTTATTCCGTCTAATTTGACACTGGCCATAGCTTACGTTGTTGTTGTCTGAATAACCTTGATTATATGGAACCTGCCTCTGCTGCTCACTTCACATATAATTTACCTCTTCATTTATCAGATGACAAAACCAGTTGGATGTTCACCAGTACAAAGTTCACAAAAAGCTACTTGTTGCGATGTGTTTGACGAACCGTGCATTTCTTTGAGTTGTTGAGGCAACTTGGATAATTGTTTTGTCAATTCTTCCACAGTTTGAGTGAGCAGTTTATTTTGTGCAACGATTGCATCACTTGTACCTAATTCTAGAATTCCAGGTTTCTTTTGGACAGTACCTCGATTGTGTTGCACTTGGTGATCGGTGGGGGACATCTTATCAATGATTGTAATTGCTTCTTCTGCACTTTTTGATATCAAGGAACCTTCAACTGTTGCGTCAAGTAAGAGTTTTGATTGTGGTAGAAGTCCATTTCGAAAGATGAGGATTTATGTGAGGTTATTAAAACCGTGGTTTGGAAATTTCCGTAACATGGATTTATAACGCTCCCAGGTGTCATACCCCAATTTTTGACCCTAAGATCATACATCATTTGCATATCAATCATCAATCGAGAGTTTCATCTTAAAGCTCTGCTCTCGGTGTTATGCTCACTTCATCTGTAAGAGGGATCATCAAACACCAATGTTTTTCTACTTGTATATGTTTTACTAACAAAAATACAAAAAATATTGCCTTGTGCTTTTGTATGTTTGTGTTTTGTAGGTACCAAGTCAAAGTATCCTTCAAAAAGGGCATTTTTCAACATTTTCACTGTGCAAATCGATTTGCATAAGATGTAAATCGATTTACACAACTGTTTCTGCACCAGATTTGCTTCTGCCATCAGTGCAAATCGATTTGCATAAGGTGCAAATCGATTTGCATAAGGTGCAAATCGATTTACATAACTGTTTTTTTCCCAGATTTTGCCTTTTTCAGCTATGTAAATAGATTTGCATAAAGTGTAAATCGATTGCACCAGCACGAATTTGGAAAAATGAAGGCAAATTTCAGCTTTTGAAAGTGTTGACATCATTTGCAAGCATGGGAAGCATGACTTAGTTTTCACATTGGATTTCCTACATCATTTTATCATGAGCCCTCATGTGATTGCATCAAGACCATTGGATTTCATTTTTGGCTCCAAAACCTTTCTCCAAGCCTAATTCTATTTTCCAATCCTAACTCCAAGCCACAAAATTTCCCAAGCCTAAGTGCTATAAATTGAGGCACTCCCCTCTTCATTTTTCAAGCTTTGATAGCCAAGAAACTTATTGCAAATTCTCTCCTCATCTCTTCCAAACCCATCACTCAAAGCTCTTTTTCTTCCACACAAATTAGTGAGTCACATCTTGAACCTCACTAATTTAGAGCTAAACCTCAACATAAACACTAGTTTTTGCATCAATTGTGAGAGATCAAGGCTTGTGGTTGTGTGTTCTTGAAGAAGATTCAAAGTTTGTGAAGATTTGGTAAAATTCTTGATCCTTTACATGATTCAAGATGTGATCCATTGTAGTTTATGCTTGATGCACCTTTGGTGCTACATTGATGAGATTTGCTTGCTTAATTGATACATTTTCGTGCACAAATTGATCCAAGATCACAAGGTGTTTGGTTTTATGTTTAAACAAGTTTTCTTCTCTTTATTTGCTGTTTTTTTGAAAACTGTGTTGTGCAAATCGATTTACATCTTGTGCAAATCGATTTACACAACTGAAAACTGCGCAGATTTTGAAAACTGAGTTGTGCAAATCGATTTACACTCCGTGCAAATCGATTTACACTGGGCAGAATGCTGATTTTTTGTAGTTTTTGACTTGTTTTTGGTTCTAACTCATCTTCTACTCCATTCTTTTGATATTTGCTTTGAATCACAAGTTAGAGGCCTAATTTCTCTCTAATTTCAATGGACTTAGGGCGTCGATAGGATGAGAATCCAAATCCGCAAAATTATGTGATTTAAATTATGGATGAAAGGAGCCTTTAATGTGGTTCCATCTTTTATTTCTTTTTATTTTGGTCGATGAAAGTCTTAATGCCTTGAGAATTCTTATGGATTCTTGGTAGAGACTAGATCACTCACCATTTTTTCTTTTCGTGCGGTATTGCTTTCGGAAAACGATCTACATATCGTTCTTCTCGCATGCATTAGCACATAAAGTTTTGACCGGCCTCGTTGTAGGGTGATTTTTACATAAATCACTTGGCGATCTGCTTAACATAGCGCAATATTTCGTGTCCCGAATAAAAAAGATCAAATATGGAAGAGAATTGTATGCGGTTGATTTAAGACTTGTGGAGGTTTTTATCGTGTAGTCGCTATGATTTTATCAAGCTTCTGATAAACCCCATTGAATTTAAATCCGAGTACATCATTCACTCACCATCGATCTCCTACTAACTTTGATAACATACTTGACAAGTTTCAAGATGGTTATCTTTAACATTTAACAACTAACTTTAATTTCCGCACCTTTACTATACCGCTCTTTATATTTCTCGCTTTATCGCTTTATTTTATCATTTCATCATATTTACTTTCCGCCGTTTTTTCTTTGTCCACTTGGACATATGTTTATGCTTCCGTTATTTTTCTTTTGTCCACTTGGACCATACTTTACCTTTTCGCTAAAACACTAATAAATAACCAAAATCTAAAAAATATATAAGGTTCCCTTTGGACTATCGGTTACTATCCCTAGCACTTTGGAGATTCGGACTTATGGACCTAGTACCTCTGGACTCATTCTATTACTTGTGAGTACAAGATTACACTCAAAGATGTTTTTGATTTATGGCAAACTCAAATGAGCATTCAAACAACAAGGAGGAATCAGAAAATCAAAGCATTTGATCACTCATGAAAGCACAAGGTGATCCACTATGCATATAAGTCGACTCAACACAAGATGGACATGAAAAATGCAGAAAATCAGTAGTTAGGTCGACCTACTGTCAACCTAGGTCGACCTAAAATGAAGGAAAATCCATATACCTCTGCTAGGTCGACTCACAGACCATTTAGGTCGACTCAAAATGAAGAAATCTTCATATCAGTCTGCTAGGTCGACCTACATGGCAACTAGGTCGACCTAATCTGTGAAAATGTCCCCAGAATGCATCAGAAGAGGATTCTGGTCGACCTACTCCTTCAACAGGTCGACCTAACTGGGAGCAAAATTCTGCAAGCTCTGTTAGGTCGACCTAAGCACTACAAGTGGTCGACCTAACTGATCAAGAAAGTTCAAAAATCAGTTTTTCTTGATTCTAACTGTTATGCAATCATATATATTGTACAAGGGTAATTATTCAAGAAACACCAACGACTGAAAGATACACAAACGCTTCTCATCTTCGTTCTTCATCATCTCCAACACAATTACACATAATCATTCTTGCGTTGCGGGTTAGTGATGAGTTCGATAACGTCCATGGAACGGAATTGAAGATTCCTAGTGGGTGAAGGTTTGTGGGGTTTGTTGGTGAATAAAATCTGCGGGTTTTGTCCTCCACGACGGGTGGTTCTTGGGGGTTTTTATCAAGAGGCGTTCATTGAGGATTCGGCTGAGTGTAACGATTGAGGAACGGGGAGTTCAAGGAATCAAGACACTGCAGAAGGGAATCGAAGTGAAGCTCTTGGATAACCTTGATCTTGATCAAGATTAAGGGGGAAGAAGATTCAAAGGATCGACATAATTGGTTTATCGTTTATCGCTTTGTTATCTTCTTTGTATAAACTGCTTTCAACATTAATGAAAGTTTTCCCAATTTCAATTTGGAATTGGGGGCAGACGTAGTCGTAGCGAGGACGATCGACGAACTGCCTAAACAAATATCGTGTTCTTGTCGCTTTTATTTTCTCTTTTACTTTCTGTTCATAATTGGTTATAAGTGCAAAATTGATCAACGATTCAAGTGTTAAAATTGTGAATTAAAGTTCTGCACAAACATCACAATTCACCACAACTTGAATCACTATCAATTTGAACCTATCACCAAGTGTTTGTGTTTTTGCTTAATCCAATCTTACTGCATTGCAAATCAAAGTAGTCAATCTAGAAGTTAATTGGATTTCAGTTGTTAAACGTATTGGTTAGCTATCATATTACTTCACCATCAATTCCACTTACTCTTTGGTTTTGAAACACATACGACCTTTACAATAGCGGTCCAGAATAGACGCAAGTCGATTCAGAACCGCTTTCGCTCAAGTCTGTAGAAAAATCTGTAAAAACTTAGTGAGATCTATTCACCCCCCCCCCCTCTAGATCTATAGGCCAGCGTCTAACAAGTGGCATCAAGAGCTCTGGTTTATTCCGTGCTACGTGAAACACTTATTGGAAAGATGGCTTCTGGACCTAAAGGGGCTCATAATAGAGCTCCAGTTTTCAACGGAGAAAACTACGGCTATTGGAAGGATTGTATGTGTGTCCATATCAATGCAATTGATAGGAACATCTGGACAGCTATTGTCAATGGTCCATTTCAGATCACTATGACAAATGCAGCTGGTGCAGTTGTTCCAAAACCAGAAGATACTTGGAATGCTGAAGATGAAAAGAAATATGCATACGATTGGAAAGCGAGAAACATTCTAATCTCAGCTCTAGGAGTTGATGAATACTATCGCGTTTCCCATTGTAGATCAGCTAAAGCTATGTGGGACACATTGCAAGTTGCCCACGAGGGAACGGATGATGTCAAACTAGCTAGGATCAATACGTTAACTCAAGAGTTCGAACTTTTCCACATGGAAGATCGTGAAACCATCGAAAGCATGCAGAAAAGATTCGTTCACCTGAAAAATCGATTAAATTCTCTTGATAGACCTGTTTCCAATGCAGTTGCTACTAACAAAATCTTAAGGTGTTTGAACAGGGAATGGCAGCCCAAAGTTACAGCAATTAAGGAAGCAAATGATCTCAACACTTTAGACATTACCACTCTCTTTGGTAAACTAGAGGAACATGAACAGCATCTTAAATGCCTTGACATGCATGAGAAGAGGACAAAGAAAGAAAAGAACATGGAGAAAGAGGTAGAGAAGAAGTCAATAGCTCTAAAAGCTTCGAGCTCCAAGACCTCAAAACGAGAGCCAAAGGATAGTGACACAAGTGATGACGAAGACTCCGATGATGAGGAAATGGGACTGTTTGTGCGAAGATACAACAAATATCTAAAGAAAAATGGAGCAAAACATTCCGACAAAGGATTGATCAACTATAGAAAGCAATCAAACATGTTCAAACAAGATGACGACAACAAAGGAAAGATCAAAGGTCTTTGCTTCAATTGTGGGAAAGCCGGTCACTACAAACCGGATTGTCCATACCTTAAGAAAGAAAAGGAGAAGAACCAAAGCAAAGGTCATAACAAATCTAAAAGAGCTTACATAGCATGGGAAAGTGATTCATCTAGTGAAAGCTCGTCAAGCGATGAAGAAGAATCAGCAAACCTATGTTTCATGGCTCATCAAAACAAGAAAAAGAAAGCTGTAAGTCATCTTAAACCTGAACTCGTAGATAAGGTATCTCATTCTCAACTAAAACTTGCTTTTGAAGAATTACATAGAGATGCAATTAAAGCTTTCAAACTTTTGGCCTCAAATAAGAAAATATTTTCATATCTTGAATCAAAAGTTGAGAAAACCGAAAGGGATATGGAAGCTTTAAAACAATCTATGCTAGACATTCAAAAGGACAAAGTTGAATTAGATCCTACATCATGGTTTGGTTGTGAGACATGTCACATTTGGCAAAAAGAAGTGAGAGATCTAAAAGCCAAGTTAGACAAGGCTCTACAACCAAAAGTGACTTTTGCAGTTGATCCAAACAAGTTCAAAAGATCGTATACTCCTTTATATAGTAAATACACTTTTGTACCAAAAGTATCAACTAGCAAAACTCCATATTCTCATCATATTACCTGTCATTATTGTTGCAAAAAGGGACATACCATTGAAAAATGCAAATTTAGGAGAACTTTAGTTCCTAAAGGAGTATTTCAATGGTTGCCTAAGTGCAACAAATTGTGTACTCACCATCCAGGACCCAATGAAGATTGGGGACCTTCCACTCTAATTTAATCTCGCAGGAAAAGTGTCTTGACATCGCCGAACGGTGGTAGTTCCTTGATAGATGGTGCTCAAGACACATATAGGAAGACATACAAATTTTGGTATGTCATCTATGAAGACAGTTTGAAGAATCATACTTGGCAAAGGAAATGTAGGTGTCCTAGCCATAGCAAATGTATGAGATACATTACAAATACAAATATTCCGAGAAACACATAGGACGCAGTACTTGATGTGCAAATTGGCAAGTTGCATTGCAAAGAGATTTTAAACCTATTCTTAGCAGAATATTGTTTGGGACTATGTCCCGCATCCGGGAGAACATCGAGTAATTGATACTAGATAAGTTTTTCGCAAGAATCAACCTGTGAAACATTCCATCAAAACAATTCATTATCAAATCTAGGAGTATGGCACACTGACAAGAAGACTCCACACAATGATGACAAAACACCTACATATTGAGAAAGCGGTAACATGTTTATTGTTCACTTCCAAAAAATTTATTGATGCTATAATATGCTATCAATTAACATGCTTATAGTGACTTCATGTGCTCTTATCTACTCTTCTCAAATACTTATGTATATGTGTTCATCATTTCATTCATAACATACAATGGTTGTGCATTCAAGCAAATGACAAAACAAAAATACATCATATAGAAACATTTCTAAGGCATTTTCATCATTGAAAGCAACTTAGGTCGACCTACCCTGTATTTGAGTCGACCTACATAAGAAGCTTCTTTAGAAAAACTAAAAAGGTCCAAGTTGCGTCGACCTACTCACAATTTAGGTCGACCTAATTTGGTTATTTGTTTTGTCACTTCTGTTAGGTCGACCCAGCTTCACTTTAGGTCGACCTACTGCGTTATTTTTTCCATATTTGGGTCTGTTAGGTCGACCCGACCCAATATCATTCATTCAAAACATTCCATTCTTGCATTCCCTCTCATTCTCATCTCTTTTGGTACGGCTAACCCTAATTCCTCAAACTCAAAATTGTCAAAAATCATCCCTCTCTCACTCAAAGCATCTCCAACCATGCCTCCAAAATCAAGAAAAGGAAAGGAAATTGCTTCCAGTTCATCATCTCAACCGGTCGCATGTTGTTGACAAACGGGTCTGGATTAGTATTGTTGGTCTGACAATCGTTGGTGATGAACTCCGTATGGTAGACGGGGATGTACCGGGAATCTATGATCATGAGGCCTACATGAAGTCAATCCTCAAAGATCCTTCCGTATTTGATAGACCAAATGAAACAATAACAGCTGGTCATTTGAAGCGAGATCCTAGACTCTTGAACTGGGTAATCTCAAGAATCATTCGACCAAGGGCTGGAGGATATTCAAGAATTGAAAGAAATGAAGTGGTGCTCATGTATCTGCTGCAAAACAGAACGCGTTTACACTGGCCTCACTTCCTTGCTGCTAAGTTTCATGAAGTCAAACAGAAAACTACAGCCCTATGTTATGGTTCAATCATTCAAACAATTGTCAATCACTTTGGTATGCGACTTGATCACTTACACTACACTCGCGTACATCAATCCCAGGAATTCTCACAAACCACCTTGACTCTTATGGGATATCATTGGAATCCTGTGAGGAAGACATATTATCTCATTCAAAAAGGAACAGGGAAGGTTATCTACAACTATGATGATCCTACGGAGTTTGGAAACAATGTAGGAAATGAGGAAGAGGGAAACGATCAAGAAATAGCAAATGAGGAGGATCAAACCATGGAAGACATAGCTCATGACACAGATCCAAATTGGCAATATGTTCCGTCTCAACAGGAAGAAGTTCCTTGGGGATACACTGTTCCACCTCCTCCTGATCAATCTAACATAATATCTATGCTTGAAGCTATGCAACTTCAACAACAGCAGAACTTTGAAACTCAACAGCTTCAATTTCAAACGATGCAGCAGCTTCAACAAGATAGATATGAGGAACAACAACGGCAATACCAATCTCTGTACGGCTTGGTTCAGGAACAAAGGAACGATTTTGAGACGTTTGCATCCAACTCCATATTGAGGCAGAATCAGTTTGAGGAAACGGCATTGCATCGTCATGCTAACATCAGCCAGAGCTTCAACACTCTTAACATGTCTGTGCTGGATTTGTTGGAACAGGTTGAAGAAGATCGACCTCACACATTTCAAAGAGGAAGAGGAAGAAGGGGCAGGCGTTAGGACATATCGTTATCATATCATCATTTCATTGCATTTCATGCCATTAAGTTTTTTTTTGTTTTTGTTTTGTTGTTAAAAACATTATATGATGTAGCACTCTATGTCCTCTTTTATAATTCTCTTGAACTACTATGTATGTTGTTAGCTTGCTTTAAAACATGTTATCTATCTCTATGACTACTGGCATTCTTTATTTTTCTTGTTTCTCTCCTACTCTGCTCTCTTTGTTTCTCTTTTTGATGTTGTCAAAGGGGGAGATAGATACAATAGATGCTGAGTGTACGGGGGAGCCTTGGTGAGAGATTGCCCTGTTGAGAGATAGATGCTGGATGTACGGGGGAGCTCTGTTGAGTCCTTGTCACTTACTACCAAAGCTTTTGACTATTGGTTTGCCATCATCAAAAAGGGGGAGTATGTGAGTACAAGATTACACTCAAAGATGTTTTTGATTTATGGCAAACTCAAATGAGCATTCAAACAACAAGGAGGAATCAGAAAAGCAAAGCATTTGATCACTCATGAAAGCACAAGGTGATCCACTATGCATATAAGTCGACTCAACACAAGATGGACATGAAAAATGCAGAAAATCAGCAGTTAGGTCGACCTACTGTCAACCTAGGTCGACCTAAAATGAAGGAAAATCCATATACCTCTGCTAGGTCGACTCACAGACCATTTAGGTCGACTCAAAATGAAGAAATCTTCATATCAGTCTGCTAGGTCGACCTACATGGCAACTAGGTCGACCTAATCTGTGAAAATGTCCCCAGAATGCATCAGAAGAGGATTCTGGTCGACCTACTCCTTCAACAGGTCGACCTAACTGGGAGCAAAATTCTGCAAGCTCTGTTAGGTCGACCTAAGCACTACAAGTGGTCGACCTAACTGATCAAGAAAGTTCAAAAATCAGTTTTTCTTGATTCTAACTGTTATGCAATCATATATATTGTACAAGGGTAATTATTCAAGAAACACCAACGACTGAAAGATACACAAACGCTTCTCATCTTCGTTCTTCATCATCTCCAACACAATTACACATAATCATTCTTGCGTTGCGGGTTAGTGATGAGTTCGATAACGTCCATGGAACGGAATTGAAGATTCCTAGTGGGTGAAGGTTTGTGGGGTTTGTTGGTGAATAAAATCTGCGGGTTTTGTCCTCCACGACGGGTGGTTCTTGGGGGTTTTTATCAAGAGGCGTTCATTGAGGATTCGGCTGAGTGTAACGATTGAGGAACGGGGAGTTCAAGGAATCAAGACACTGCAGAAGGGAATCGAAGTGAAGCTCTTGGATAACCTTGATCTTGATCAAGATTAAGGGGGAAGAAGATTCAAAGGATCGACATAATTGGTTTATCGTTTATCGCTTTGTTATCTTCTTTGTATAAACTGCTTTCAACATTAATGAAAGTTTTCCCAATTTCAATTTGGAATTGGGGGCAGACGTAGTCGTAGCGAGGACGATCGACGAACTGCCTAAACAAATATCGTGTTCTTGTCGCTTTTATTTTCTCTTTTACTTTCTGTTCATAATTGGTTATAAGTGCAAAATTGATCAACGATTCAAGTGTTAAAATTGTGAATTAAAGTTCTGCACAAACATCACAATTCACCACAACTTGAATCACTATCAATTTGAACCTATCACCAAGTGTTTGTGTTTTTGCTTAATCCAATCTTACTGCATTGCAAATCAAAGTAGTCAATCTAGAAGTTAATTGGATTTCAGTTGTTAAACGTATTGGTTAGCTATCATATTACTTCACCATCAATTCCACTTACTCTTTGGTTTTGAAACACATACGACCTTTGCAATAGCGGTCCAGAATAGACGCAAGTCGATTCAGAACCGCTTTCGCTCAAGTCTGTAGAAAAATCTGTAAAAACTTAGTGAGATCTATTCACCCCCCCCCCCTCTAGATCTATAGGCCAGCGTCTAACATTACTATCTTGTGATTGTTCTGTCTGTCTGGCATTGTTCTGTAGTATGTTTATGTGTGCAGGTATTTCCTTGAAAGCCCTTGATGGTTAATTCCAAGGCATTGATATAACGATTTTACCCGAAAACAGCCGTTACTCTGCCCAATTTTCGTCAGAATCTTAATGTGCTTAATGAAAAAGGGTTCTAAGACAATAAGTTCATGTGGATCCCCAAGTGTTAATGTGTTGGTATTGATAAATCCAAAGGATGGGAAAACTACCTTGGCTCTTAATGTCAAGTGTTGGCTTCTTATTTGGTTAGACCATTTCTTTCCTTAGCTTTTATTTTACGCAATAGGATAGCCTCTTCATCTCCTCCCATTCTTAAATTTTCAAAATCTTCTCTCTTTTTCCAAAACATTCTTATGTTTGCAAACCTTTTCAAAACTTTTTCTTAAAAATATCTTTCGCCCTTAGCGGCTTTTCTTCAAAAGTTTAGACACCGTTAATTGTCGAAACGAGTGGTTATACCCCACGATTTTGAAATTGATTGATAATAACGAGATCTTTTCCGCGTGAGAGAGCTAGTGGCATACTCGTTGATTTTATCCGAGTTGGAGCCCTTCTTTCATTTGCGATGCAAAGAACTTGTTTGTTCTCATGCTCAAGATCAATGGCTGAGTATTTCTCTCTAACGACAACAAAGTGTTTATTCGTTTTAAAACGTTTTTCCCAAAAGCGGAACTACATTAGCTCTGACTTCTCCATTGCACCGAGGAGGTATGTAGGCCCAAAGCTTAACGCTTTGCCGAGCTTATTTTAAAAATAAAACAAACTCTTTTTTAGCACACACACACAATACAGATTTTCAAAAAGGTTCCTGTGGAGTACCACAGATATGTGGGGTGCTTAAAACCTTCCCCTCATATAATCAACACCCGTACCTGAGATCTCTTTATTTGTTTTAAAAAACAAAACTCTGGGTTTTACGTTCTTTTCCCTTTTCCTTTGAAAAAATAAAGCGCGGTGGCGATTTCAAACGGAATATTGATTCGAGTCAATCCCATGGCTTCGATATCAGATTTTTCCCCGCTACACCAGGGTTCACACAAAGTTTCGTTTGTAGATTGAGTGAATGTGGCAATGGTTGTTTTTGCGTCCATGAATTGGTAATGAGGGAAGAATTTGTTTAGAAAATTTCTCTCTAAAACATTCCAATTGGTCATGGTTTTTGTTTCTTGATCGAGGTACCAATCCTTTGCTTTGCCAATCAACGAGTGCAGAAAGAGTCTCATGAACATAACTTTCTCCTCAGCTTCTGGTGTACCAAATGTACCAGCAATCTTGTAGAATCGGGTGAGATGAGTGTAAGGATCTTCATGATCCAAACCTGCAAAAGGATTAGCATAGATGATTTTGCAGCAACCCTGTTTTCATCTCAGCTCGTCTTGCGGCTGGATTGTTAGTGAGACGGGTGAATCACCTTGGGCTAATTTCACATGGGCCATTTGTGTTGTCTGCTTCGGCCATTATTTCGTTGATAGGATGATTCGATGAGGAAGTTGTGGCTTTTCTTTTTGGATAGTTGTTTCTATTTCTTTGTTTGCCTTTTGTTCTTTCGGACTGTTCTTTCGATCTCGAGATCAAAAAAAATTGTTCCTTAAAACTCTTACCTCGAAGCATAAACAAAAATTTCTCCACCTATCCAAACACGTGAGCAAACGTTGCAAAAAAAACAAATATATACAATATATAAACAAAATCACAAAGCTTAAAAGTATAAAAACTATTGTGATGTTTTAATATCTTAAACGCCAATCCTCGGCAATGGCGCCAATTTGATGTTGAGTAAAATCAAATGTAAGTATTGTGTTTATCGTATCCACAGGGATTGAGCGATATCAAAACCTTTCAACAGCTTCTATAATTCTAAGCATAAAGTTTCAAGATTTTTTGGTTTAAAGTACAGAAAGAAAAAATGCATAAATAATGAAAGATAAGTTTCAGAGGAATAGACTTGTTGGGAATTGGTTTTCATCCACCGATTTAATATGTATATCTTGAATCAGTTGTGCATAATTTATGGATATTTCAAGTCATCATGTATCACACACAAACAAAGTTCATGTCTAAACTTTTATGAGATTTCTTACCTTATGGTTTAATCGATGATTTCTCAGTCTATTAAACAATACAGTAGCAATAAGATCTGATACTTTTAGTCAATATTAAATCTAAATCTATGTCTAGCATTTAGAATTTAATAGTTGTTATCTTGGATCGAGATTATAATCATATATGTCGATATCAATTCAATCCATGAAATACACGGTAAAACAAAGATAACAACGATAACGATTCAAACATAAATTGCATATAACGCCATGAACACGGTGGGAGAACTGACTTTTTGTTTTGTTATTTCATAAAACATGTTGCGGTAATCAAGAGTCGCCACCAACTTTTATTTTATCCAATTAGGAAAGGAAAAAAAATAGGAAAGACCTTTTTAAAGATTTTGAGTTCGGGGGGCAGGTTATACAAAAGGGAGGTATTAGCACCCTTTGTATCCATGGTTATCCATGGGCTCTTAATTTCTTAGCTCACTTGTTTTTGTTTTATTTGTTTGAAAGTGTGGTGTGTGTTTAGAAAATATTTTATAAAAGAATTAACTTTGTAATGATTCCTCATTCGAATATATACAAAGTATTTATCTTGAACACATTTTGAGAAAGCTTTTACTTTGTAATGATCCTTGTACGGATATATACAAGTATTTGTTTAAAGTTGTTAAACATGAGGTGTAAAAAGCATTGTTGATTTGAGTTGTTGTGAGCAAGCATTTAAGAGTTACTTACCCCTAATTTGTAAGGTCTTTCCTATACTTAAGGCTTTCCTTGAGAGAGTGAGAGAGAGTACTATCCATACCATTTTTGGGCAGGTAGTCCTATCCATTGGATGTGAAGGGTCATCGAATGGTCATAGCAGGCAACATGTAAGGATACCTTAACAATTTGAAGGGACTATCATCATTTTATCGTAGGTAACTTGAGGGACAAACTCGAAGGGACTATGATCTTTATATCGAAGAGACTTTGATGATTTGAATCGTAGGCAACATTTGCTAAAGGTATCCTCACATTCTAGGAACTTGACCATATAATCGAAACGCAACAAAGAGAGGTTACTCTAAAGGTGAGTGTGTGAGTAGTGTGTTGTATTCAAATATTTAATCTTGAAGTTAGTGATCTAACGGTTGATTTTATCTTTCCATACAATCCTAAGACATACATCTAGCAATTATATAATGCGGAAAGTAAAGATCGGAAATAAACCCTACGTTGTTACAAGGCTTCGGAATGAGGGATACATAACCAATAAAATTGTTGCGAGAAAGTAAAGGTGCGGAAAGTAAATATCCTAATTACTATTACGAACTAGAAGCAATTACATAATATATAAAAATATACAAATAAATAAATGACGGGCGATTCGAAAAGTCGAGAAGAAATCAGGGTTAGGAAAATCAAGGTTAGAATTAATTAAAACCTATTTTTAATCTAATTACTACTTAATTATTAAATTAAACTAATCCTAATTAATTATATACACTAATTAGCGTAATTAAAATAATTAACTAAACCTAATGTTTAATTAATTTTACCCTAAAATTAGTCTAAATCCTAATTTATCAAGTTAAAGGTTAAAGTTTAAAAGTTAATTAAAATAATAATCCTAAACAAAAATTAATTGATCAAAATAAAAAACTACTAGTCTAATCTTAATCCTAAAATCAATTGGTTAATTTAATGGTTAATTGGTTAAGGTTAATTTAAAATGTTAATATATTAGTGGTTAATTGAAGGTTAACAAATTAAAGAAAAAAGAATGTCCCACGCCTGGATCGAACCCAGGTCTGTGAGGATAATACCCTCTGTCCTTCACCAACTGAGCCATCATCATCATCTGAAAACAAAACGCCATGATTCATGTGTGAGCCAATGAAAAGTAGGGGAGAAAAAGAAATTGGTTGACTGGCCAATAAGAACATCACATGTGAGATCCACGGTCAACATCATCTTCTTCCTTGAGCACCCAAATTTAGTTACGATTTTGCCAATGTTTTCCTGCCATTTTGCTACAATTTTCGTAGCAAATACTGCAAATTCAGAACCTGTAAAAAAACGTCAAACAATGAAAACTAACGCCATAGACCACCTAATTACATCCTTGTGAATCCAATGGGCATAGTTTCGTGACCTAAAACTACACGTAGCCATGATTCCGAACTTCAAGCTTAAGTGCCCTAACAATGGCACATTCCCTGCGCCAAAACTCATGAACAGTGACTCTAATAGACTCCAGGCATCATTATAATCACAAATATGTGGTTAGTTTGTATTGAAACACGACAAGAATGCAAAATATGAAAATCACACTTAAATGGATACGAAAGTCATGATGCATGGTTCTAGACGTGATCAAGCTTGGTTCTTGCTTCCAACTTACCCTCTGATGCTTCAGGAATTGAATTGAACAGTTTGTAGGCTTTGAAAACAAACTATTCACTTTCCCTAGTTTTATGTGTTTTTTGAAAGTTTGGAAGCGTTCTTGGAGACTAGGTTTTCGTGATCCCTATGGTCTGAATGTTTTAGATATATATATATATATAGAGGAGAGATTAGGGTTGAAAGAATTGGAATAAAATCATGCTTTGAATGAAAGAGAATTTGATTTGATTTTTGTATGAAATATTTCTTTTTTTGGTTCTGTTCTATTTCCACGCCCTTTCTCACGTGTTATTGCCCCTTGGGTTGATTGGAGATTTGGTCAAGATATTTGGAAATCAATTACATGATCTTTTATCATTTAATTATAATTTTATTTGATTTTATTTGAATTTAAATGGATAAATTCAAAATAAAAGAAACAAAAATCATAAAATAAAGATAAATGGGTTTATGGGCCTTTTATGAGATCCTTATCACGTTCATAACTCAAAAACATAGGCCCATTACTCAAAAATTCAAAATTCCTCACTTAGGGTTTCATGCCTTTTCCAAAATTTACCCAACTTCCAACAATCATAACCGACTCAATTTTTATTATATGAAAATGATAATGTACTTTTTGGAAAGCTCTAGATATTGGTGATATTGGTCCTGACAAAAAAAGACTTTTTGTTGACTTTTAAAAGGACCTATAATGTTTTGGCTCCTATCTTCCAAATGAAGCATTTTTTGCCAAGTCCTTAGTTATACAAAGTTGAAGAGAATTGAATTTCATTCAAAATGAGCTTTGGTTGGGAAATTTCTAATAAAGTATGTGAAAGTTATGGCTGGTCAAAGTTCAGTTGACTTTTACCTCAGAAACCCTAATTTAGAAACTTTGGTTTTTGATGATCTTTGATCTTTTCTTGATGTATCATGATCAATCCTTGATCAAATGATGAATGTGACTTCAAATGATTTATGTTGACCAAAAATCCTGACTTTTGACTGTATATTGACCATAGTTGACTTATAGGTTAACATAATCGACTGTTTACTATTTGAACCATTGACTAAGAAATCTTGTGATTCAAAGCTTGAAACTTCGTATGAGAATACTTTGAGTCATATGAGATACCACGAAGTCCACTTGATGTCTTGAAGGCTCCATTTCCTTTGACTAAATCAAAACAATAGCTTGAATCCTATTGCTTAGGAGAAGCTTTGCCTGATGAAACCTTGAGTCTTCTTGAACAGTTGAGAACCCTAGGAGATAAGGAGACCATTTTGAAACAAATTGTCTTGAATATGTGAGGGAAAATTTGAGGGTGCGACACATGATCAAATAAGATATATACTGTTTCGGTGAACTACGAAAAATCCCAACAAGAGAGGGATTTAGCTACTCATAGTAGCTTGATGAACAATGGAAGAATTGAGTTGAAACGACGTCAATGATGATTTCCCGACTCTTGATGTGTTTCCACCTCCTTCTCCCTAAAACCTCTTCTATTCCTACCTCGATTACAAGAATATGATTTGTTTCAAGAATAAAAGTGAATGAATCCTTTGAGCTGAGATTTTGTTCTATTTATAGCTGTTCTGGCCGCCTGAGTTCGATACCCAAACTTTACTTCGCTACACGATGTCTCTTGTTTTTTCTCCACTAAGTCTTCTTTTCAAACCGCCTTCAGGAATCCACCAAAGTTCGCTACGGGAAGTGAGGTTCACTTATCTAACTACCTTTCTCCAGCTTTAAGTCTTTCAAAATATCTTTCAGAAACCGCCAATGTTCGCTACACGAACTTTCTGGGCTGCTGCTCGCTACAAGCGAAACTGGGTGAATTTGCTTCTGACTTGGTAAGCTACGCAAAATATGGTTTGCTTAGAGAATCGGGCCTTCTCTGTACATTCGCTTAACGAATTATCTATTGTCTTGGATTTTGCCTTTGACTGCACTAGAGTTTGCTATGCGAACGCTCTGATTGCTGGTTTTTGCTTTAAGTCCATATCCTGCATAAAATCAAACTAAACCAAGTAAACTTGCACAATAATAGTTGTATTCATTAATGGGGGGTTTTATGTGAGTAAATTTGCAATTTAAGATACGTGTCATGTTTTGATGTGATAATCCACTATGAATAAAACACTTATCAATATGGGTGAATTGATGTTTGTTGGTTCAGATTGTGTGATAGTAGGTTGAGAAATGGTAGATTGAGGATTTTCATATACAGGGGTTAAGACATCTGAGGTGTATGTTTGAATAGGTGTTAATGGAATGGGAAGAGTTAGAGATGGAAACGAGATAGATACATGATTGTTTGTTTGAGAAGCAGATGACATAATCAGATATATAGGATCAAAAGTTGTAGTTGGAGTGGTTGAATTCATTGGATTTGTTGTTGGGATGGATGTGGTAACATGAATGGTTTTTCATGATTCAAGAATAGCAACAGACGATGGTACAGACAAGTATGCAAAAGAAAGTGCTTTAAAGAATGGAGGAGGATGAATTAACATTAACAGATTTAGGTAAAGACATAGAAACAGGTGGATCAAATAACTTACTTGCAGGTGCAGTAGTTGAAGATTATGGATTACTAGCCACATGGACATTTCTAGAAGCTGGAGCTCTATCTTGTTTCTTCTTCTTCCTACGTTCAGGACCTTCTGAAGTATGCTTTTGTTTGCCTCTTGATGGTTCAACTAGAGCCTGTGCAGAAAGCACATCATCAAGGCTAAAGTTAAACACATCAACTCCAGCTTCCATCATAATCACTACATAAGCATCTATCCCAGTTGGACTATCTCCCCTGGTGAACAGAATGAATTTGTCTACAGGAACTCTTCCATCAGTGATGGTAGCAGAAGGCATTGTCAAAGGTTGGGTGACTATCCTTTTCAATAAAACCATGTACTTCAGATTCCTTGCATTAATGAATTCTCCAATACGAGGAGTTAGATCCTCTGTACACTTTGCTTCTTCCACCAGAAACTTGACCAGACCACTCTCCACAAATATATCCGTAAGCAGTTTTCCAAAATGAACATATGATGGAATCTTTCTATTCTGACCATCAGTCGTCCTCGTCTTTCTGATTGTATCCCTTAGATAGTGGAAAATAATTGAGGGAAGACACATCTTTTGTTGAGTTTTTAGATAGTACAACATGTACTTCTGATTTGCATTGAAGTAATCAGAGGAGCTAGATGAAGGTCTAGGGTTTATGCATCCCAAAATGATCTTCTACCAAATCCTCAAATTTTCATGAAGATCAATTCCTTTATATTTAGACTTTTCTGGAGAGTAGTTCTTGAAGATTGCTTTGTGAGTATTTTCCTTAACAAATTTTAATTTGTTATTCATTCCATAAACTCGCTTTCCTTGCAAAATTTTCATTCCTAGAATATTTGAGATGGAGTTTTCAGTGATAACAATCTTGTATCCCAAAACATGAGAAACAACATGAAGATCATCACAATCGGCTTGCTTCCAGAAATCTTTAACTAGAGCTTCATAGACAGGGCCACAAAGTCTTTCAAAGTAATTCTTCCAACCTTGAGCATTAATCTCTTCACTCAAGTCGTATCCATTATCAGCAAGAGTGGGGAAGTCCATAAGATTTTCACACAAAACATTCAATTCTGAAGGAAGAGTGTTGCAATGAACTTTGGGGGATTTCCTTGTAATATGATTCTCATCAATTGTAGGAGGAACATTTGAAGAACTAGGTTGAACAGATGAAGAACTGGGTTGAACAGTTGTAGAAGAAGGAGTAACAGTTGATGTTTCAGACCTAGATGGATTCAAACCTCTCTCATATTCTTCAATAAACTTAACAGCCTCTTGTTGTTGAGTATTCATAATGAAATTGTTGACGAAGATGAAGAACGTTGATGAAACTTGTTGAAGGAAATGAAGAACACATGGAGCTGTTGAGAGAAAAGGGTTTTAGGGTTTCTAACAAAAGTGTGGGAAGTGAAAGAGTGGGGTCGTGTGTGTAATGGTTAACGTGTTTTGAGAAGAGAAAGAAAACAAACATAACCATTAGGGGTAATAAATGATAAATAATAAATTTGATTTCATTCTATTCCAGGAAATAAACACATTGCTTGAGTGACACTAGGTTAGAGTTAATGATTTAGCATAACCAAGGTTACACGCATTAATCATGCCTAAGTGACATGTTTTAATGTCCTTGGAGTCTGGAAAATCAAAAGACTTTCCTCTAATCAGAGACGTTTCTGACCGAAACATCTTCTGATGATTAAGGTTCTGAATAAAAAGAAATAAAATACTTTTTGTTTAAATCATAATCTCATTTTCTTATACTCTAACTAAACACATTTAATTCTGATGAAATCTTACTCAAGACAATAGTCCATTTTTAGATGCTTCATGTAACAGCCCGATTTTATTAGATATTTTATTTATTAGCTTATTTGTGTGTTTTATTAATTATTTGTTTATTTAATTATTATGTGGTATTACTAATTAATTGAAATATCTAATTATATGCATATTTGTGTTTTATGATTTAATTAGGTTATTAGTAGTATACTATGTATTGGGCCCTAATTAATAATTGGATGGGTGGGTAATAACATAACTAAGTCCATTAAGAGAAAGATAGTAAGAAGAGGAAAACTAGGGTTTTAGAGATAAAAATTTGGGGAAAAGAAGAGAAAGAAGAGAAGAGAGGAGAAAGAACAAGAGAAGAGGAATTGTAGATTTCTTGAAGTTAGAAGGAGAAATCCAAGAGGTAAGGGTTTGAATCCAAGTTCTTATAGTTACATGATTGGGTAATGTGTGTTTGTGTAATCTTTCATCTCTTCATTTCATAGTTTTTGAAAATGTTAGGGTTTATGATAAAATAATGAGATTTTATGATTTGTTCATGTTTAATGTGTTGTATGAATGACCCATGGTTAGAAACATGATTAGCTAGGAACATTATATGTGTGCCAATTTTGCTTTCAATTTATGTATGGATTGTGTTTGGGTTAATGGGTGTTGTATGAGGGGAATGGGGAAGAAAATGGTAATTTTATGAGTTTTACGCAGCATAGGTCGACCTACACAGAGGCATGAGTCGACCTGAGCAGGCTAAAACAGCAGAAAATCCATTTTCCTTCAGCATGCGTCGACCTGTAGATGCTTTGTGTCGACCTATAGCATCCTTTGCGTCAACTCATGGGTCGACGAGATCTTACCCGAGAGGGATGGAAAATATCCATGCGTCGACCTATGAATTCCTTGCGTCGACCTGCAGATTTCCATTTTTGGCAGATTTTTTGTAAAGACCATAACTTTTGATCCGTAGCTCCGTTTTATGTGTCGTTCGAAGCGTTAGGAAGCTAATGAGATTATCTATATGATAGGATATAGTTGGTTGATGTTTAATGGTTTAATTTTGATGTTAATATATGGATAACATGTGACTTACTTATGTGTAAATTATGAATTAATGACTTGTGACTAATATTCATAGATGTGTTAAGTGATGTGATATCCATGATATGTTGGGATGAATATATATATATATATACTATTTGAATGTTTCTTGATAATGATCATTTAAATGTGTATGTATCGATATGTGGATTGAATAATGATGATGCTATAATTGAATACATGTGATTGATTGATGTGTGTTGAGTAATGCATTATTTGGCATTGAAGTCATGTTGTGTATATTGTGCAATGTTGGAAAGATGTGATTGTGTATTTTAAGAGATAGATAGATCTTCTTAAATGCATGAGTCTTGTTTTGTTGCACACTTACACAAGCATGAGTCTTTGAAAGTGGCAATGTCGGGTAATCTCGCGAAGATTATTTGCTTGTCCCAAATATAATGCCGAATGGGATTTGAAAGCTTAACGCCGTATGGAGCTTTGAGGTGGTTATCTAGTCTATAGAGGAAAGACAATCGGCATGACCGGAAATGATAACGGATGGGATCCACATGCATATCGCATTGAGTCACACTTGAGTCGCACGTGTCGGTGTGAAATGTTGTTGTTGGTGTGATTTATGTGATATGAATTGTGTGGAATGATGTTGGTGGATATGCATATATGTGGATTTGTGATTCATTTGATATGAATAGTTGTTGTGTTATGAATGTGATATATGTGATTGAAACATATGTGATGTAGATGAGAATTTATATGTACTAATGATATATGTATATATGTGTGAATATGTGAATCATGGTTGATTGATGATGATACATGGGTTAAGAGAGGTGATTATATGCATACTTGTGATATTAATGACTTGATCCAATGATGTAAATATATTCTATGATGTTTTGTGAAATGGGATAGAGATGAATATGTGCATTTGGTGATATATGTTCATACTTGCGATACATCGCTGAATCTTATACAAGTCTATATATTTGGAAAAACATGTATATGTGATTGTGTGATGATAACTTGTATTTTTAGAGGATGATTATGTTTGAATACGATTGTTACTTCGTGAATGTTGTCGAAAAGGATATGTACTTAGAATCCATATGTTGTTGAAATATGATTATGTACATTGTTTAGGAATCATGTATGATTATGTGGAATTGAATGAGCTAGGTTGTATGACATGAATATGTGAATATTGATTAATTGTATATGATGCATGTTTATGTGAAGAGTGATGAATTCTTGAAATGTATTCTTGATGTGTTTTACATTTCCCATATTATGTTTATCTATAAGAAGTTGAATTCTCACCCTTCTGTTTGAATGTTATCCTTTGTTGGTAACGTGCAGGTTTCGTGGATAGCGATGCTTCGAAGGAGGCTTAGCTTATAGATTTAGATCTCTTGTAAGGTGTCGTGACTAAGTAGTCACTTGTGCTCTGGTCATATGTAACACATGGGATTTGGGTTTTATATTTTTATGACTCGATGTTATGAGATATTTATTTACTCATATTGTATTCGTATTTGAATATGCTATTTTGTTAATGTGTGGCCTTGAGCCAAGATGTTGAGACATGGTGGATGATGTATGGGAATCATCCGATTTTACCATTTATTTGATGAGATGATTATTCCGCTGTGGTTTTGCATGTTGTTTTAAATCCCGTGTTATTTGGAAATGACCATTGCATGTTTAAAGATAAAATGTTTGTCCTATTTTGAAATGTGTGTAACGCCCTCGTGAGATGAATGCTTCTTTACTCTGATTTATGCAAATATATGCCTTATTTGTTTAGTATAGAATTGGGGGTGTTACACTTCAGAATGAACAACAATCTATCTTTAGCTATGGGTTTTGTAAAGATGTCAGCCCACTGATGGTCTGTATCTATAAATTTTAAAAAAATAATCCTTTTCTGAACATAGTCTCTGATGAAGTGATGCTTTATTTCAATATGTTTAGCCCTATAAAGCAAAATGGCATTTTAACTTAAACAAATAGCAACAGTATTATCACAGAAGATAGGAATGTTACTCTCATAAATCTGATAGTCTTCCTGCTGACTCTTCATACAAAGCATCTGAGTGTCGCATAAAGATGCTGAGATATATTCAACTTTTGCTGTTGAAAGCGCAATTGTAGAGTGCCTCTGGCTTGACCACAAGATCAGATTCTTTCCAAGAAACTAACAGTTTCCAGAAGTACACTTTCTTTCCAGTCGATCTCCAGCGTAATCTGTATCACAGAAAACAGAACGAGTATACCTTGATGTTTTCTCATACATCAAGCCAAGGTTAGTAGTTCCTTTCAAATACCTAAGAATTCTCTTAATAACAGTTAAATGAGATTCTCTAGGATTAAATTGGAATCGAGCACACAAATGAACACTGAATAGAATATCAGGTCTATAAGTTGTTAAATAGAGTAGAAATCCTATCATACCACAATATAGCTTCTGACATGCCTTTCCACTTACCTTTTCTTTCTCTAAAATGCATGTTGGATGCATCGAAGTCTTTGTTGACTTGCTATCCAGCATGTTGAATTTCTTCAGAAGTTCTTTGGTATACTTATTATGATGAATGTAAGCATCTTCTGGTGTTTGATCAATTTGAATTCCCAAAAAGAACTTTAGTTCTCCCATCATACTCATTTCGAAATCAGCCTGCATCATCTAAGAAAATTATTCGCAAAGAGAGGGATTAACAGAAGCAAAAATAATATCATCAACATAAATTTGAACAATCAAAATATCATTTTTGAATTTTTTGCATAAGAGAGTAGTGTCAACCATTCCTCTGGTGAATTTTTTTTCTAAAAGAAAACTACTCAATCTGTCATACCAAGATCTGGGAGCTTGCTTTAGACCATAGAAAGATTTCTTGAGTTTGTAAACAGCATCTGATTTCTCAGAGCTTTCAAATCTAGGAAGTTGTTTGACATAAACTTCTTCAGATATATAACCATTCAAAAATACACTCTTAACATCCATCAGATAAATGATAATGTTATGATTAACATAAAAAGAAATTAATAAACGAATTGCTTCTAACCTGGCGATTGGAGCAAAGGTTTCTGTGTATTCTATTCCTTCTTGTTAACTATAACCTTGTGCAACCAGTCGTTCCTTGTTTCTAACGAATTCACCTTTCTTATTGAGCTTGTTTCTGAACACCCATCGGGTTCCAATGATGCTGGCACCCTTAGGTTTCAGAACAAGATCCCATACATCGTTCTTTGAGAATTGGTCTAGTTCTTCTTCCATTTCCATAACCCAGTCTTTGTTTAGAAGATCTTCTTTGATTGATGTCGGTTCAATCAGAGACACAAAACCAAGAAGAGTTTCTTCATAAGGTTTGAAAGCTAATCTGGTTCTGACAGAGGCATCCTTGTTTCCCAGAATCAATTCTTCAAGGTGAGAAGCTTTAATTCTACTTTTCTCCTGTTGTGGGGGATCAGAAGGTATTGTAGTAGACTTAACTATTGGAGCTTCTGATTTTGGAACTTCTAGTTCCTTCTCCATTTGCTTTGAAAGAGTTATATTCATATCTGCAAACTTTTCAACTAGATTTGACTTTTCACAGTCAATCTTATCATCGAATCTGACGTGAATTGATTCTTCCACAATCTGTGATCCAGTGTTATAGATTTTGTAGACTTTTAAGCATTCAGAGTATCCTAACAACATACGTTAATGTTCTTAGGAATCGAACTTACTCAGATTATCTTTAGTATTCATAATAAAACAAATACATCCAAATGGATGGAGATAAGAAATGTTGGGTTTTCTATTCTTCCACAATTCATAAGGATTATTATCCAAAATAAGTCTTATAGAAGTCTTATTCTGAACATAACACGTTGTATTCACCGCTTCTGCCTAAAAGTGTTTAGCCATGTCAATCTCTTGGATCATGGTGCAAGCCATCTCTTGCAAGGTTTTATTCTTCCTCTCTACAACACTACTTTTATGTGAAGTTATGGGGCAAGAGAAATCATGTGATATTCCATTCGCATCAAACAGACTCTCAAACTCCTTATTCTCAAATTCTCCACCATGATCACTTATGACTCTGACTATTTTGAAGCTTTTTTTATATTTTGCACTTGGGAACAGAAGGAAGCAAATATAGAATTAGACTCATCCTTGTGTTTTAAGAACTTTACCCATGTCCATCTCCAGTAATCATCAACGATGACTAACCCATATTTCTTTCCATTGATAGAAGCAGTTTTCACTGGTCCAAACAAATCAATGTGAAGAAGTTCTAATAGCCAAGAGATAGAAACAACTTTCTTATCTTTAAAAGAGGTTTTTGTAAACTTGCCATTCTGACATGCTTCACAAAGAGCGTATGAAGTAAACTTCAAGTTGGACAAGCCTCTGGCTAACCCAAGTTTATTTAGTTGAGATATCCTTCTTATACTAATATTACCCATACATATATGCCAGACCCACTGCTCTTCATTGACAGACAGAAGACATTTTACATTCTGATTGTTCAAATCAAATAACTTGATTTTGTAAATGTTGTTCTTCCTCTTACCATTGAAAAGGACTGAGTCATCCTTCTAACTAATAGCCTTACAGGACGTTTGATTGAAAATGACGTCATAACCATTGTCACTAAGTTGGCTAATTAATAATAAGTTATGCATCAAACCCTTAACTAAAAGAACATTATTAATATAAGGTAGCTTACCATTACCTACGGTTCCAGAGCCAATAATTTTTCCTTTTTGATTTCCTCTGAAACCAACGACTCCTTGAGATTTAATTTCCAAATATTGGAACATACGCCTTTCGCCCGTCATGTGTCGCGAGCAACCACTGTCCAGGTACCATCATTTGTGTTTCAATGGAGCCATCAAGGATATCTACAACATAGATTATCTCATCCTTAGGTACCAGCTTTCTGGGTCCTCTCTTGTTAGTAGTTCTAGAGGTTTTGACATCTTTATATTTAAGTGCATCAGGATAATCAAGTGGAGTCTGTGATATTTGGGCTTAGAAGTTTCCTTTTGTGTTTGTGGTTGTGAAGAATTAGAATCAGAACCTTCATGTTCAGAACATTTTAGTTCAGTGCCAGCAAGCACAAAATGTTAAGAGAGAGGTTTTGGAATTACAAACTCTGTTTCATCAGTTTTCTTTAGTGGTCTTGAGTATCTCAAGCCTCTACCTCCATTTCTGCTAACACCATAGATCATTAAAGCCATCTTGATAATAATGGTAATTGAATATTACTTATTTTGTTATGTATATGTTTTTATAACGGGACACAAATAATTGTGTTTTAAGTATGATAGTGTTTATAGTATTAAAATCTATTTTTTTCTAAGAAAATCAATACCATGTAAATATCTTAATTGGATATTCTTTCGGCTTTTATTTTTTATGGGGTTCTAATTTTTTTAGGGGAACCTAATTTTTTATTGAATATAATAAACTAATAATATCATTATTGGTATGTTCCATATTAGTTTATTATATTATTAGTAGTTAATTATCATTATTGATTTGTTCATTTTTAATAAAGTGGTATTGATAAAATTTTATTATATGACCATTAAGTTAATACTTCATTGTTTAATATTTATTTTCATTTTATTATAAAATTTTATTATATGCAGACCATTAGTAGTCAATTATTATTATATTTTGATAATTATTCTTTATAAATTTTCCACAATCAATTGTTATTACCGCATTAAATATTTGGGTTAATAGTAGTTTACCCCCTGTAATATGAGCGTGTTTCGGTTTACCCCCTACTGTTGCCAAATGCAGGTTTTGGCAACGGTTTTTTTGAAAAAACCGTTGCCTAAAGGTAGGGAGGGGGAAAAGCAAAATTCGCTAACATTATAGGGGGGAGAATTACTATTAACCCTAAATATTTTGTGTATCTTTCCAAGCTTCCAATAATTTTAAAAAATAAATAAAGTGTATTGCAAAAACAGATTTATTTAATATTTATTTATTTATAATTTAACTTTTTAACTATTTATCTTTTTCAATTATAGTGATTTTTCAATATATTTGTGTTAATTATGAAATATTTATTATTTTATTTAAAATAATGTAGTTTACTTCAAAATGTTTAAAACAAAAATAAACAAAAAAAAATTGATTATCATAATTTAATACAATTTTACATTTTAAAAATAGCTAAGACTCTAAAATTATGACAAATGGCAAATTTGCCAAAGAACTCCCTTTGTTTAATTATATTCTATGATAGAATATTTGTAATTATAAATTATCACTCATTCAATACTTTTAACATGATTAAAAATATATTTATTAATTATTTAATAAATTTCTATTTACTACATTGAAAAAATGATTATAAAACTAATGTAAGCTAATAATGCAAAAAGAAAGAATAGAATAAAAATGAAGATGAAAATAAAATATTAATCAACTTTAAAACTACACCAGTTTGATCTTATATTTATATAGGTAAAATCATAATTAAAATCCATAAAAATAAAGGTAGTTATAATAAATAACTAACCACGTATTTAAACTAACAATAAATTATAACTAAGATAATAAACAGAATTAGTTAATGATGGTTAACATGACTCATTAGTCTCCCATATACCTTAACAACCAAGCAAAACATTCATGCCAAAGTGACTTATAAAAAACGAAGGAAGTAAGTTCCCAACAATGGTTATAATTCAATGGATTAAATAGTACACACAAGTTTAATTTTGTATATTGGTTATAGCGCCTTTAAGCAAATTCCTAGCACTGATTAACCAATAAGAAAGTACAATAATTAGCAAATATCCAACAGCAACAGGTGTAAAGCTAAGTGTCTCAATAGTTGTTGGATATGGAACAGTAATGAGAATAGTATAGAGATTGTTGCCACCCAAATAACAGTAATCCAACCAACAAAGACTCTGTAACAACCCAAGTTGAAAGGCCCTGCAACAAATTGTTTCTGCGCCAAAGTCACTCTAAAGAAGATAGGTAGTGCATATCAAACATAGAGGCCAACCATTGCTATGCTTGAACACGGTTCTAACCTCTAACAAAAGTTCTTGTAAATCTTCTCAAGTAAAAGCTCATGGTATTTCCCGTCCTTACGATTGAGACAATGACACAACCAGTATCAAAACCAACTCAGCAAAATTTAGGAAAAACTAAAATAAATATCTCAAAACCCAACTCATATAAACATAATCAGTTATCAGATATAAGAAAATGAAGATACTTCAAGAGTGAAAAATGTAACATAATGCTTTAAAAATTTACGTTTAAAGGAGAGTCGCCATCCACTACTTGTTTTGGGCAAGTGGAAAACCCTAAAAAAATGAGATTTCTGGGTTAGTAGGTAAATCAGGCCACGAGAATGTGTTAGGCACCCTTTGCCTCCCTTGTACTCAAGGGTACCCATTTAGCCTTTAGATTTTAGGTTTTTAAAAAAAAAAATATGACAATAAAACTTAAATCAACATGTAGCAACAATAGCCTCAAGTGTCATCATTGGCCAAAAAACGTTTTTGAAGAAAAGGACCCCATACCAAATCATTGGCCAAAAACATTGTAAAATCATTTCGAAGAGGGAGGCCTCAGTTATCATCATTGGCCAAAAATATTGTAATTCTAGTTAAAATATTTAAAAGATGTTTTTAAATAGGGGAGGTTTCATAAGAAATCATCAGCCAAAATCAAAACCAAATTGAAAAGAAAGGGGGCTCATATGAAATCATTGGCCAAAAAAATTATAAAATCATTTTGAAAAGGGGAGGCCTCAGATATCATCATTGGCCAAAATAAAAGTTTTAATAAAAAAAGATTTTTGAAGAGGGAGGCCTCATGAGAAATCATCGGTCAAAATCAAAACCAAAATGAAAAGTAAGGGGGGCCTCATATGAAATCATTGGCCCCCAAAAGCATAGGATCTTTGATAAAAAAAGGTTTTAAAAAAGTTTTCAATAAAGAGGAAAAGGTTTGTCGGCAGTTGTCTGTTTAGTCAACGCGAATAAACCTTCACGAAAGAAGAAGAAAAGCGTAGAAAAAAAAAGAATCTGAATGAAATTGTTTTGAAAGAAATTGTACGTGAAACCATATATCCTCCCCCATCCCCATAGGATTCCCAAGAATCCTATTTATAAAGTGGAAATTAGGTTAAAAATCCCAAAAAGGAAATAACCCATGTGCAAACTCACATCCAAAACCCAAATTTTGATATGTTGAAAAAAATGCAAAAATGTCACTTGTGGGATTCAAACCTGTGACTTTGTGTTTACAAGCTTTACTCCTTTACCAATTATGCTATATTATTTATTTGAAATAGAAAGACAATTAAAAGTATATGAAGTTCAAGCAAGTATTTGCTATTTAGAAAATACAAATAGTATTAAATAAACTATTATATATTTTTTACATAGATAAATATAAAATCCAAAATGTTAGTGTAAATAAACTAAAGACATTAAAAAAACCCAAGACGTTAGTGTAAATAAACCAAGAAAATTAAAAAACCAAGACGTTAGTGTAAATAAACCAAAGTAATTTATGAAATCCAAAATGTTATTATTGTAAATAAACCAAAGAAATTTAAAATCCCAAAATATTAGAAAATAAGACAACGGAATTTAAAGCCCAAAATTGTTGGTAAATAAACTAAACAAATTTTAATATTAAAAGAAAAATGTAAATAAATCAAAGATTTTTGTAAAACCAAATTATATGATTTTGGAACCGGGGCGGGAAAATTTGGGGTATGACACATAACACTACCTGAATGTAGTCAGAACACAGAGGCTCAAGTTCAATAGTGGGTGGAGTTGTTCTACATCTACCAAAGATAAGTAACCAAGATGAATGGCTGCCCATTGCAGGAATGCTCAAATGTCCTACTTACATAAGATGCTCCAATATATAAACATGTTCAATTTAGAAACTTGACTGTTTGATTAATTTCAGTAGAAACATTAAGGTATAAATATAGAATCTTTAAAGCTAATTATTTTTTACCTAACCTTAAGTGGCACCGAAAGGCGTATTTTGAGATCAAAAGAAGACATAGACTGTATGGTACAACTATAGAAGGAACCTTGACTTAACAACTTGCTTGCTCTTAGAAGCTTCTTAGAGATCCTCTAAAGCTTGTTACCTGCCAATAGTCAAATGAGTTGAAGAACAAACCTAACGCCCAAGTCATGTAACAATTATGCAGCAGTACGCAAGTCAGAAACTGACTTCATTGGTCCATCACAAAGTAAAGCTACTGCCTCTTTAACATTTGGAGTAACAATATCAGCCATGGAAAGCAGCTTCTCACTGCATTGAGAAACAAAGAAATTAGTGTTTCATTAAAACAATAAAACCGGCTGACACAAACTGTTGAAAAAATTATGCATAAGACTACACAATCAGAGGATCTAGAATAGGGAATAGTATTTGAATCATTCTCTAAAGTAATAGGAAAAATAGAAGACACGATAAATCACTTTTGAAGCTGAAGTATCCAATTCCTAGTGAGTTATGTTTTGGTCCTATCAATGCACAAGTTCACTATTAGTGTTATCCACACTCACGCTAATTTAAAGGGAGGCACTAAAAATATGAATATTAATCTGTTCCAAAAGAACAGTACCTATATTTCTTGTATGTTTCAAGCTATTATAGGTATCCTGCAATAATCTTCAATTAATCAGAAACATTCAGAAAAACTAAAACTAATTTCATGAAGATAAAATAAACTATTCAGGAAAATTAAAACCTAAAAGTGCTACTGCTTGGGCAACTTATAATTGATTTACAACAAATATACAAACTATAAAGTATGTGTATGACAGATTTAGGTATTTAAGTGGAAATTTGCAAGATCATCCTAGAATTTGTTGGTTAAATATTTAGAAATTGATATCAATAACTAATTCGACTGAAATTTAGATAATACCTCGATATGTTGTTCCATATGGAGCGTGAGATTTCCTCCAATGAATCCATGACGTGCAGACTGGTATTACAAAATGTCCAACAAATTGAAACAATAGAAATAAGTCAAAGGAGAAGAAGAGAAGATAGAAAGAGAGAGAGAGAGAGAGAGAGAGAGAGAGAGAGAGAGAGAGAGAGAGAGAGAGAGAGAGAGGATGGGTGTAACGCCCGTTTTTACTTTAATTATTTATGTTATGTGTGTTGTGTGAATTAATTGAAAATTTTGTGAATTATGTGTTAATTATATGCTTAATTGATTTTTATGTTATTTTATTTGGGAATTATTAGTAAATAATTTAAGTTACTGAGGTTATGAGTTATTGGGCCTAAGTTAGTATTAGTATTTGAGAGGTGCTAATTAGAGCCCATTAGTATTATGAGAAAGATTGTAAGGATTTAACAAATATAAAGGTTTTAGAGAATAGAGAGTTAGAAGCTTATTTGGTGAAATTGGGAAAAGAAGAGAAAGAAGAGAAGAGTGAAGACAAGAGGAGAATCCAAGATTGAAGCTAGAGTTGTCTTCAATCCAAAACCTAAGGTAACAGTGAGATTCTTTCATGATAAAGGGTTGTATGATGATGTTTAGGATGGGTTAGATTGTATGTTGTTGTCCATGAATGTGTGAATTGAAATTGTTAGGGTTTATGATAGAATTCCATGAAATTGTGCCATTAATCATGTTGATGATGTTTGTATATGAACCCATGGTTAGAAACATGTTTAGGGACTTTTTATGTGTGTTAAAATGCTGTTTGGATGAGTTTTGGATGGTTAAAATCGAATTTGAGTTGGTGTTGGAAGTGCTGAAAATGCACAGATTTTCCAGTTCTGATGTAGAGCGTCGGGCGAGCGTTTTGCTTCGTCAGGCGAGCGCTTGTTTTGTGGCTTCCATTGGGCGAGCGAGTTGCTTCGCCGGGCGAGCCAGCGCCCACAGGTTTCCGCCGAGTGAACGTAGCAGCGAGAGAGTGGCCAAGTTTCTGCCACCGAGCGCTGGGCGAGCGGGTGCTTCCACCGAGCAAAAATGCCCTGTTTGTGAAAAATTGAAACGATCATAATTTTTTATCCGTGACTCCTTTCTAAGTGCCGTTTGAACCTCCGTAACTCTGAAATCATTGTCTAACCAATGAATGTGATTAGCATGATTCTTTAGAAGCTTTTCTTGAATTTATATGTTGCCGATTTAATGATGTTTTGTGACGTTGTACCTGATGTATGTTTGTATGTCGTAACGACGCGATTGAGATGTGGTTATTGCCATAGAACCTTGGCATTGAGTTGATGTTGTTTTAGACGAGTTATGACATGTTGCTCATGTTGTTTATGTTTCTTATGTTATTTAAGTTGTTTTTTGTGGATGTGCATCATTTGAGTCGCATCTATTGCATTGTTTGAGACGACCTTAATTGCAAATGTTTGAGACGGCCTTAATGGAAAATGTTTGAGGCGACCCAATGGCAATTGTTTGAGACAGGAGTTTTACTCCAATGGTACCACATGCATGTGCATAAAGTTTATAAGTCGCATTTTGAATGTTTGTGGTGATGACGTGAATATTGTGATATGTTGGTGATTAGTTGTGCTATTGAATATGTTGTTGTAATTGAATAATGACAATGTTGTTTGTGAAGAAAGTTGTTGTAAGATGCTTTATGGTGAGAAGTGGCGAACAATGTATGATCTTTTCTTTACTTTGAATATTATCATACGTTCTTTTATACTGTTTGATATCTCACCCCTTCTGTTTGAATGTTACCCTTTGTTTGTAACGTGTAGGTAACGACGTGGAGTAGCCGTTTACCTTATAACTCGAGCCGGTGTGTCTATGCTCTGATATGTAGCACTCGGGGGATGGTTGCTTGTTTTGATTACATTGTTATATCTTGTTGGATTTTGTTGATGTTATTGCTTTGTTGTGACATGTTGGATAGCTATTGCCATGTTGACAAAGATGTTATAATTTGGATTTATGTTGTTCTTTGAATTCCGCTGCGATATTATGAACTATTTGGATTTAAATGTTTGATGAAGTATGATTCCTCCGTTGACATGTGTTATGTATCTTTATATATGAGCTTGCATGAGATATTATTTAAGTTGATATATGTGACGCCTCAAATGTGATGTTGTTTTGAGATTTTGCACTCTGATTTTTCCTAATAAATTGCGGGGTAGATTTGGGGTATTACAATGGGAGAAGAAGAGAAGACGAAAGAGATGGAGGATGAGAGAAGAAGCGAAGACGGAAGAGAGAGGGGATGGGAGATGAAGAGAAAACAAAAGAGATAAAGGGAGGCGTTTGGATTCCCTAATTAATATCGTTTCTTTCTCAATTATACCAAAAAATAACTTGACATGAAATAATTAATTAAATTATTATTAAATATAATTTTAAATATAAAGATAAATTTAATAATATTTCTATTAATAGCATATTTATAAGACTCTAAAATTGCGACAAATGACAAACTTGCTAAAGAATTTCTTTTGTATTATTATATTCTATGACGTAAATAAACAATGCACTTCAAAATCTAAAAGGAATCTTATAAAAAATTAACCTAAAAAATTGAAAGTCTTGTAATTTTAGGGATTGGTGTCTCATTCACTCACCAACTTTGAAATTTAATATACACAAAATTTGACAATTGTTCCATCATGATAATGATAGTGAACATGTTTATTTTTCTTATTCTATTGAAATCCCACTTGAGAGTTAGCAGGCAGCCTCCCACAAATTGAAAAATGGAGCAAACAGCAAACTGACATTACTGCAACAAATAAAATAAGTACTGCTGAAGAAGATGGAAATATCAAACAAAATTTATTTGCTTGGCTCTTTTAAAATTTAGAGAATTAATGTTGGGCCAATAATACATAGAAAAGGGCTGCACTATTTATTTATTTATTTGATGATCTGCATTATTTATTTATTGATAGTTAATTATTATCAACAAAAATATAATATAGGTCACATATTATTCTAGAGGTAGACATTATTTAATCAATCAAAGCGTGGTGTCCTACATGGGGCTCGGTAATATTTTATTAAAATTATTTGATAGTGAGTTTTATTGGATATCAATAATATTCTATAGATAAAATAATTAATTTTATATATATATATATATATATATATATATATATATATATATATATATATATATATATATATATATATATATATATATATATATATATATATATATATATATATATATATATAATTAAAAAATTTGATGTTACGATTGAAAATGAATATATACAATTGAATGATGATTAAAAAACTTACTCTTAAGAAAAATATATTACTTTAGTACCCTCTAACAAACAAGTGCTATCTCTCTTTCACTGTGTGTGCTTGAGCCTTGGCATTATCTTGTGGGGCGGGCTGAGAGTTATTGTGGTGACTAGTAAAATTGGGCCGCTAAACTTATTTACGAAATATGTTGGGCTAGTTAATGAGATTTTATCCCTACCACTCTCCACCAAGAAATCTTTTTGCCACCTCTAATTTTAAATCTGACACCCCCATATTCCAATAATGCCCAAGTTGCGCTTGTGGTAAGTTAAGGTAAAAAGTTCTGACGAAGTATCAGGTGGTAGTTGAATCAAGAAATACAATACTGATCAAAATATTTGATAGGGTATTCGAAATATCTGGTGCACCTGACTTTTTGCAAATATTCGGAATTTTTGCATGATACTGATTTTTTTAAAAAAATCGAAAACTACAAGAAATTTAGCCCATGCTTGAAAAATTCGGTAGTTATAAAAGAATTCACAATTAAACGGCTACGATTCTGCCGACTCCTTTATACGGCTATGATTGCACTGACTGTATTGTATGGTCCAGAATGACTCAAAAGTTGTATAAATAGGGGTTATATGGTGTTGTTCAAAATAACATCTTACAATTCCTCTTCATCAAATTTTGTCTAAGACAAAAGTGTACTTCAATAAAGTGAAAACCCCGTAAAGTTTTGGGTTCTGACAGACAGTGCATTTCTCACTGTCTTGATATCTATGTTGAGTGATTTGTTGTCCGACACGGATAACAGAAAGGTGAGAAAAATTGAGTTTCGTGAAGACTAGATTGATATTGGTGGAAGGGTGAAATACAACCTTATTAAGTTAAAAACCGATGAAGATTTGAAAACTATGTGGAAATCATATCTCTGTAGGCTAACTAAAGGACTGGTCGAGTTTTATGCGATAATTTCTAGATATCTGGACGACATAATCAAGATGTTAAAACATCAAGAATCATATGGTAGTGTTTAGGTTTTCTTATTTTTTTATTTATTATTATTATTATTATTATTATTATTATTATTATTATTATTATTATTGTTTTCTTAAGTTATGTAACCGTTTTTCAAATGTTAAATGATGTTCATTATGCATCAATGGAAGTGCCAAAATATTATATAATAAATATTGTTGTACAAATGTCTGAGTAATACTACACATAATATACAAATAATACATAAAAACAATAATAATGTCTAAATAGACCCCCCACAAGAACGTGTGCTGCCTGCGCTGCCAAACTATAAACCTCGCCATATGGGTTCACCAAACCCATGAGATTATCGATAATGACAGTTATCATGTGCAGGCACTGAGCGTTATTTGTACCATGTGGAGGCGCTAGAGGCAGCACCATGTCATCATAAGGTACCTCAACATCAACATTTTCTCCCATGTGGAGGCACTGAGCGTTATCTGTACCATGTGGAGGCACTGAGCGTTATCTTTTGGTTTAGGATCAATCATTTTGTTCCTTGGTGTAACATAAGCAATACATTTTCTCCCATTTCTACTTACTCCATAGATCATGGAAGTCATCTTGCTTCTATCTATGTTTCATGCAAGAAATTTTTTAAAAGATGTTTCATATTTCTTAGAAACACGCTTAGAGTCCATGGGAGCTTCTAAAAGAATTTCCGTTTCTAGTTTTTCACTCTTGCTTCTGAGAGCAGAGTTTTCTTTTTCTAAACTATTAAAAAAATTTCTTTTAAACTAGAATTTTCTTTTAATAGCTCACTATGGGCTTCAGAGTCAGTTACATGAATCTATTTCAGATTCTTGTATCTTTTTTGAAGTTTCAGACTCTTTTCATGAATTTCAACTAAAGATAATTCAAGTTCAGAACGAGTTGAATGAGAAAATACCTCTTCAGTTTCTGAGTTTGATTTTGACTCTGATTCAGATCTTGATTTAGAGTCACATGCTTCTGTGCTTTCCATCAGCGCCACATTAGCTTGCTCCTCTTCATAGCAATCTTCTGAAGCCTCAAAATCATCCCATGTTGTCATAAGAACTTTCTTCTTGAAGGACTTATTTTTTGCCTCTTCTCTTTTTAGCTTAGGACATTCATTCTTGTAATGGTCTGCCTCTTTGCACTTGAAGCAAATGACATCTTTGTTAGCACCTGACTTCTTCTTTCCAAATGTTGATTCAAATCTTCCACTTGCTCATCTGTTTCCTCTGGGCTAATTCTATATTATTTCTCCATAGTTGACTTATCCTTCTAAAAAAAAGAGGTAGATTATCTTCATCATAATCTTCTTCATATTCTTCTTCTTCTTCAGCTTGAAAGGCCTTGGCCTTTTCTATCTTTCCTTTGGATTTGAGAGCTACAAATTTTCCTTTTCTTTGAGGCTCATCCTCAGTCGGCTCTATTTCATGACTTCTTAATGAACTTACCAATTCTTCCAGAGTTGTACTGTTCAGATCTTTGGACACTTTTAGTGCAGATACCACTGGCCTCTACTTCTTTGGTAAGCTTCTGATGATCTTCTTTACATGATCTACAATAGTGTAGCCTTTTCCTAAAAACTTTTAACTCTGCTACTAGAGTTTAAAACCTTGGGAACTTGTCCTCAACAGTTTCTTCTTCCTCCATTTTGAAGGATTCATACTTCTGAATCAAGGCCAGAGCCTTGGTTTCCTTTACTTGTTCGTTTGCTTTGTGAGTCAATCTTAATGAATAAAATATAGACTTTTTAGAGTCTCTATTGGTATTTTTTCATACTCAGTGTATGAACTTGTGTTCAACAGAATACTTCTGAACTTATGATAATTTTTGTTGTTCTTCTTCTGTTGATCGTTCATTTTGCTTCTTTCTAGTTTAGTGTCATTTACATCCAGAGGATGTGTATAGCCATCTATGACCATGTCCCACAAATATGCATCATAACCAAAAAAGAAACTTTCGATTCTATCCTTTCAATAATCAAACTTGTCTCCATTAAAGACTGGAGGTTTAGGATAGTAGTGATCTTTGTCATTGTTAATAGCTTCCATTTTATGTTTCAAAACTGGATATTATTTTGACACGGTTAAGTGTTTGATAAAATTTATTCAATACCAGAACTGGAGCTTTGATGCCAATTGAAGGTTCAAAGAAACACAAGAAAAGGGGGTTTGAATTGCGTTTCAAAATTAAAACTTTTTCCCACCCAAGAACACAAACAAAAAAGATTATAACAAGGATAAAGACACGAGTATTTTTTTTATCATGGTTCGCTGTTAACTAAGATACATCCATTCCACCCACCAGAGTGATTTTCCTTCTCCAATAAGGTATTAATCCATTAATCAATAACTTTGATACAACTCAAATATTACCCGTCAATGTCTTCTCAAGGATTCTCAATATACCATAGTCCCTCAAGGAATATAATCAAAAGGTTAATCCAAGAAGACTATGTTTACATATTGCTTCTCAAAAACCTGATATATAAGTTCAACACAAAAGAGATTTTCTAACAAAGAATTTGATAAAAATGGTGTTCTTCTTTATGTGTTGTTTCTCTTTGTCTATTCTCAGTTTTTCTTTACATTTCCAATGTTTCTTGTCATCTTTATATAGATGGTGAAAATAATACTGCCAGAGGGTGGAAATATAATTTCTTCACTTTTACAACAGTCATAGTAGTCGAGCGTAAGTTATGGGGCAAACGTCAAATAGAACAATACTTTTCTGATATCTAGCATAGTGGAAGGGATGGTTGGTTTTGTATTATTTCCATAATTTTTTCTTTCAAAAGTTATCCTCTTGAATCAATGGCATCTTATATTATATGATGAAGCTTTATCAAAGTTCATATCTTGGTTATAGTGCCTAGTTGAAATGAGACTTTAGAGTCTTAAGTATAAAGGTCTGAGATTCCATAAGCTTGAAATTATTAGAGTCTTGATCAGATTCATTTTGGATGAATATCTTTTAGAAGCGTTGACTTGGTAATCCTGATGCTTGACTTTCATTGTAAACACATTTTTTTATCTTTATTTAGAGCGTGTTTGATGTCTAGAGTCCAGACATCACTTATCCAGAGTCTAGAGTTCACTTGATCCAGAGTCTAAAACTTGCTAGTCCTGAGTCTGTTTTCAAAATCTGTGCACTTAACAAAATAATTAAATTACAAAATTATTCTCTATACTTTGTATACATTGTTATCATTAAAACTCAAGGATAGTTGCAAACTCAAACTTGTTCCAACAACACCAATGATAACCTGTAGTTGTAAGACTACAAGGGATGTCATTTATTCTATAGGTTTATTATTTTTATTCAGATTTATTTATAAATCTATAATCTAATATTCCAAAATTATGCATTTAATTTTTTCAGTATGGGCTAAATCCCGTTTTTTGGATAATGTGAAGTTCCCTGAACAATAACATTTGAATGTGAATGAATGTGAAGTTATGTTATGCATAGTTCTTTTGTTTTATTTCCATTTTTTGATTCTGAGCTTGATCATCTTATGGTTAAATAAAAGTTCATTAAGTTAAGGTAATTCTTAGTAAATGGATTTCACGAATAAATGTGATAAAGTAGTGAGTAGACATATATTTTTTACTTAATCACTTTAGACATAAAGGATTACAATTATAGAGGTGAAAAAGACAAGTTTTCCTTGAATTATAATGGTGCTAATGAGATCTTAGACATAAGGTAATATTAGTGAACAGTTACTCATTTTCACGTTGTAAAAAACACTATAAGATTTATTACTAGCGTCATATGAGCCGTTGTTATATAAGCATTCCGGAACTTGACTGAGTCTCGGCAAACACCACTGGTTTCTTCTAGAGTTAGAGTGTGTTGAGTTCAGAACTTGATGACGCCACACGTCTTATATTCAGAGTCAGATGTTGTTAGAAAAAACCACACACTAGAAAGAAATTGTTAGAGTACTAAATTGTTCTTTAAGATATTATGTAAAGTTATCATCAAAACATAAGTCCAGATGCAGAACCAAATCTTGTTCTTATAATATCCCCCTTTTTGATGATGACAAAACCATGTATTTTGATGAACAATTTATACTAGGTTTAATCACATAAAACATATTGAGAGTTAGCTAAACAGCTCCCCTTGAGATCTATCCTCCTAAAATTCGTTTAAGATTGTTCAGAGACCCCCCCTGAGCTCAAGACTTACAAATTTTTTTTGAAATATAAAGAAGGTAGCAGGAAAAGAATACTTCTCTATTTGATATTTCATTAGAGTCTTACTAGAAATGTCTAGTTCTTCATCTCAAATCCTGGCTTACTATCAGAACATGATGAAGTATCATAATCGTGTTGTGAATTCGCACTAATCATCAAAACTTGGTTCATCTTGAATTTTGACCATGTTCACAACTTCTGAACTTGTTGGCTTTTCATAGAGTCAAACGTTGGTTAGAAGAAAAAATCTCGTAAAATTTATGGGAATGATCTTTTGAGAATAAATACATCAAAATCATCTTAACTTTTCCCTCTTTGTTAGAAATCAAAAAGACTTTAAACATAAAATAACCAAAAAAGATAAATTTTATTGATTTAAGTAAGATAAAGTACAAAATTTAAGATTAAATGTTTGGGATAGTTTATGGAAATAGATATTAAAGTAGATCATAATATATTTTCCCAGAACAATAGGATAAAAGAGAGAGAAACAAAGAAACTTTCATTAATAAGTGATAGAAGGTACATGATGAAAATAACAAAACGAAACAAACAACCAAGGAAACAAAAAGAGAATTCACACAACATATTCAAACATCTCGCATTGTTCTACATCTTAAGCATCAACAAACACTCTATTTATGACATTATCAACTATCCTAACTCTTAAGAAAAGCTCAGATAACACTCTTCCATAAGGAATAAGAGAGGTTGTCTATTTTTTAGAGAACAAAATTATTTCTTTGAGATAGTTAAAATCTGTCTTTGGAAGGTTGATGTAGATGTTGAATACAAGAAAATATAGAAAATGATTGTCTTTATCAGTGACGAATTCTGTGTTTGTTTCCCTTGAACAAAGGTTTGACAATAACACTTAATGCCAAATTCTTGCAAAAGGACGAAGAGCCGATGGACAAGAGGATCCACTTACTCTGTTGAACTTGTCAATAAAGATAAGAATCTCGGATTCAACAAAAGTGTTGTTGAAACGATAGTCTTCCACAAACAAGAGAAATTACAATATGGCAAACTGTAATTTTGTAGCATTAAATTCCTCTGAAACCAAATTCTAACAATTATCATGTTGAAATATAAAATAAATTATACAATCAAACTGCAAACTAGTAACCGATAGGATTTATGAGAAGAACTCTCTCCTAGGAGCCACGAAAGGGTTGTTGGGTTAAATCAACATGATGTCACTGGATGACATTGTGGTAAATTTCATTTATATTTAGAGAATTTCTTTAAAGACCCCCTACCTTCTTAAAAATCTGCGGCGAAATTTCTAAAATGCCCCTATATTTCGGAGATGCATCTCCGAAATCACTTTTTCTGAAAAAAAGTTGATTTCGGAAGTGCACTTCCGAAAACACCAAAAAAAAAAAGTGTTTTCGGAGATGTATTTTCGAAAACACCAAAAAAAGTGTTTTCGGAGATGCATTTCCGAAATCAACATTTTGTTTTAGAGAGGGGGTGCCTTCGGAGATGCATATCCGAAATATTTCAATTTTTGGTCTTGGAATGTTTCGGATATGCATTTCCGAAAAAATTCAATAATTATTAAAAAATTAAAATCAAGGTGAATCAATACAATTAATAGTATAATTAATTGTATTAATTAAAATATATTATTAAATATATATCATTATAATCAAGATATAATAATAATTATAATTTTTTTTTGAACCAAAGAATATATTATTTCAAAAAAACTTTACAAACACGGCAATCCAAAGGATTCAGCCTAAACCGAAACAAACCTAAAGCATTAGATTGGCAATGTGCAATCCAATTTTCCTATTTCTCCATCCTCTATACACTATATTATCAATAATTCTGTCTAAGGTATTATTTCTATAATCCTCTTTGCTAAAAACAATGGCATTCCTATATAACCACAATTCATGTACAGTCTCAGTAATTGCCATTTGAAAAAGACGAGCTCTCCATCCTTTGCCCTTAACTCTAGCCAAAATCCACTGTAAATCTTTGCTCCAAGGTTGTGGAAGATGATTGATACCAAGCCAGTTCAGAATTCCTTGCCAAACACCAATAGTTTTGGTACATGAGAAGAAAATGTGATCAGCATCTTCTTCCTCTTGCCCACACATGCTACACACAGAATTAACAATGATGCCAAATTTGTAGAGCCTCTCTTTTGTAGATAAGTGTCCATGACATAGCAGCCACATAGTGATTCTTACCCTTGGTCTGGCTGAGTTATATTTCATCAAACCCTGCCAGCACACAGTATTATTACTCTCCATAAGCTTGTGATAGGTATTCCTCATAGAGAATTTCCCAACAGAAATCATATGATCCCAATGTTGTTGCATATTGACCAAATACAACCTCTCTTTGATGATTTTCTTCATTTTCCAAGTCCAATTCAGCCCTGCATTCATAACTAAAACATCTCTACCCTTTACATAAATCTTATGAATCCATTGGATCCACAATCTGTCACTCTTATTACAGATATCCCATAAACACTTCAGCAGGGCAACATGATTCCAGACAGTCAGATTAATAAGACATAAACCACCATGTTTGATAGGACTACATACCTTACTCCAAGCAACAGGGCTCTTCCTGCTCTTATCTGATTTCCCTGTCCACAAAAATGTCCTACAGATGGAATCTATACTTATGATTACAGCTTTAGGCAAAGGAAAGTTCATCATCCGATATTGTGCTATAGATCCTATAACACTTCTAATCAATTGCATTCTACCTGCATAGCTTAGAAGTTTAGAGGACCAATGTCTAATACGGCCAGTGATTCTATCAATGAGAGGAAGATAATGTTGAATACCAAGCTTACTACTATTTAGGGGCACTCCCAAGTACTTAACTGGAAAGGCACCATCATCAAATCCAGTGATAGTCCTGATCCTGCTCTTGCTATCCTCATCCACACTGCCATAAAAAGCCTTACACTTCTTGGGATTAAAAATTAGACCTGTTGATTCAGAAAATTTAGTGAAAGTATCCATCAATATGCTAACAGATTGCACATCACCCCTGCAGAATAATAAGATATCATCAGCAAATGCAAGGTTAGTAATGGCCAGACTTTTGCACTTAGCATGATGCTTAAACTCTGAGTTCTGTTGCATCTTCAGCATACACCTATTGAGGTATTCAATCATGATCACAAAGAGGAGAAGAGAGACAGGGTCACCCTGTCTAATACCTCTCTTAGCCAGCATACTTTCAGTTAGAACACCATTGACCTTGAACACATAATTCACAGTAGATACAAGGTTCATTATCCATCCTACAAAAATATTGGGGAATCCCATCTCCTTCATGATATCCTCCAAGGCCCTCCAATGAACCATATCATATGCCTTTTGGAGGTCAATTTGAAACATGCATCTAGGTGTACCATTTTTCCTCCCATAACCTTGGATGAGTTCATAAGCCAGATGAATATGACTATGAATATCCTGCCCTGCTATAAAAGCAGCTTGATTCTTGCTAATAACCTCAGATAACACATTCCTCAACTTGGCAGTAAGAACCTTTGAAATGATCTTCATAAAGACATTGCAGCCAGCAATAGGACGATAGTCCTTGATACTCTTAGCACTATCACCTTTAGGAATCAATGTAACAATTGTATTGTTAAACTGCCTATGCATTTTCCTAGTCCTGAAGAAATCATAGACTGCAACTCTGATATCCTCCTTCATGAAGTGCCAGCTGTAACACCCCAAATCCACCCCGCAATAAAGAGGAATACCAGAGTACAAAATTTCAAGCAAATAGAACACAACGATTCGGAGCATCACATTTTAAACAACAAAATAAAATACATATACCATGCTCAATCACTTAGATACATAACACACATGTAGGAGAACAATATCGAAATCATTAATCATTATCAGCCAATCAAGCACTTGCATCGCAGCGGAAAATCATATGTCAACAACAATACAACTCATAATATCACGGCCAAACACGACACGATACATTTAAAAAGTCTCAGCATAATCTAAGGACAAGGTTTAACAAGTATAAACACAAGAAACCAAAACATAAACAAGTAATCCAACGTTCCCCGAGTGCTACGTATCAGAGCATCGACACACACCGACTCGAGCTATAGGTACACGACTACTCCGCGTCATTACCTGCACGTTACCAACGGAGGGTAACATTCAAACAGAAAGGGTGAGATATCAATCATTATAAAGAAGCGTATGATAATATTCAAAGCGGAGAAATAATCATACATCGGTCACCAAGTCTCAACATATACCACTTACTACTATTCACAACATTCAACATCTTACCGACAACAATGATATCAATCTCAATTAAGGCATACATAGTCATTTATCACATATGCTCAACGAAACAACCATCAAATTGACACAACATAACATTCATGTTATGTGTACAAAAATATTCAAATACGACTCATCACACGACTTTACTTATGCAACTCAAACAATGCAAATGCATGTGGTACCATTGGAGTAAAACTCCCATCTCAAATAATTGCCATTGGGCCGTCTCAAACATTCGCCACAAGGGTCGTCTCAAACATTTGCCACTAGGGCCATCTCAAACAATGCAATGAATGTGACTCAATGATGCACATTCACAATCACACTTAACGACATAATCGACTCGAACAACACAATCCACGTAAATGACATGATCAACTTAAACGACATAATCAATTCCGGATATCCAATGTCAACAAAATCTAATTCAAGAAGATTCCAAGAGTATTCAAAGTTATACTAAGCATATTCTACGGAAAGACATCAATTAGGGCTTCACGTAGGTTCAAACGGCACTTAAAAAGGAGTTACGGTTCAAAAGATACATCATTTCAAAGTTTAGGAAAAGTTCTGCAAAACAGGGTTCGCGGCGCCAACAGGGTTCGCGGCGCGAACTGAGTGAATCAAGTATTTCCTAAGGTTCTGCCAAGCAGTTCGCGGCGCAAACAAGGGGTCGCGGCGCGAACTGAGCGAATCCAAAAATCCCCAACTTTCTGCCAAGGGGTTCGCGGCGCGCACAAGGGTTCGCGGCGCGAACTGGCGATTTTCAGAAAACCCCAAACACAGAAAACAGCATACGAAACCCATCCCAAAACCCCTAAACTCAACCCAATCAAGTTAGAAAACATCAAACATCACGAACAATCACAGAATACATGGTATAAACGCAAATACAACACATATTATGGGTCCTATAACATCATAACATCAATTCAAACACATTTCAAATCATCAAATCAAGCATTTGTTCATGGACCTTAACATCTCTACACACAACTTCCATGGATGCAACATACAATTAAATCCCACCCAAAACATCATCATACATCCCTTTAGCATGAAAGAATCCCACCCTTACCTTAGGTTTGGATTGAAGACAACTCTAGCTTCAACCTTGAGATTCTCCTCTTTCTCTTCACTCTACTCTTCTCTTCTTCCACCAAAAACCCCAAAATGAACTTCTAATTTCTATTTCCTCTAAAACCCTTGTTTTAGTTAAACCCTTACTATCTTAAATTACTAATGGGCTCTAACTAACACCCCTCACTTACTAATGCCGATTTAGGCCCAATTATCAACAACACTTACTATCTTATATTATTACTAATAATTCCCAATCAAAACAACATAAGATCAATTAAACATATAATTAACACATAATTCACATAAATAAATAATTAAAGAAAAACGGTCGTTACAACTCTCCCCCACTTAGAATATTTTCGTCCTCGAAAATTACCTCAATCGAATAATTCAGGATACGACTCGCGCATCTTGCTCTCCAATTCCCACGTCATACTTTCACCGGTAGTTCCCGACCAAACGACTTTCACCAAAGCAATCTCTTTGCCTCTAAGCGTCTTCGTCTCGCGATCCTCAATCCTTATAGGCATAGTCTCCACCGTGAGATTATCCCGCACTTGCACATCGTCCATATGAATCACATGCGAAGGATCCGAAACATACTTTCAAAGTTGCGACACATGAAACACATCATGCAATTTCGAAAGATTAGGCGGTAAAGCCACCCTATACGCCATATTACCAACCTTCTCTGAAATCTGATACGGTCCAATAAAACGAGGAGTTAGCTTCTTCGACTTCAAGGCTCTCCCCACTCCGGTAACCGGCGTAACTCTCAAGAATACGTGATCACCAGCTTGGAATTCCAAATCCTTCCTCCTTTTATCATGGTAACTCTTCTGCCTACTCTGAGAAGCCTTCATCTTCTCACGGATCAACTTAACCTTCTCGGTAGTTTCTCGGACAATCTCCGGTCCAAGTACTACACTCTCACCCGATTCATGCCAACACAACGGAGTTCTACATCTCCGACCATACAACGCTTCAAACGGTGCCATACCGATACTCGAATGGTAACTATTGTTGTATGTGAACTCTATCAATGGAAGATAAGTATCCCACGTACCTCCCTGCTCAAGAACACAAGATCTCAACAAATCCTCCAAAGATTGAATCGTTCTCTCCGTTTGACCATCGGTTTGAGGATGATACGCCGAACTCAACCTCAACTTATAACCCAACGCCTCTTGCAAACTCTTCCAAAAATCTGAAGTGAACCTCGGATCTCTATTCGAAACAATACACAAAGGAACACCATGCAACTTCACAATCACACGGACATAAATTTCCGCCAACTTCGAAACCGGATAAGTGATGTTAATAGGTATGAAATGATCCGACTTCGTAAGCCTATCAACAATCACCCAAATCGAACCATGTCCTCTCACGGTATTCGGCAAACTTGTCACAAAATCCATGGAAATACTATCCCATTTCCATTCAGGCACTTCTAACGGTTGCATTAAACCAGCAGGCTTCTGATGTTCAACCTTCGACTTCTGACAAGTCAAACATGCATACACAAACTGAGCTATGTCACGCTTCATTCCAGGCCACCAAAACAAATTCTTCAAATCCTGGTACATCTTCGTAGCTCCGGGATGAATACTCAGATTACTCCTATGACCTTCCTCAAGAATAGATCTTTTCAAATCCACATCATCGGGTATACAAATCCGATCACGGAACCTCAACACACCGTGCGCATCTAACTTGAAATCACCACTCTCAGCTTGATCGACTCCAACCATCGAATCAACCAATTTCATATCCAACTTCTGGGCTTCTCTGACACTATCCAGAAAATCATTGTTAATCTTCAACATACCCAATCGAACACTCGTAGGAGTCACTTCACATACCAAACTCATATCTCGAAATTGCTCAATCAATTCCAACTCCTTAACCATCATTGCCGACATATGCAAAGTCTTGCGACTTAAGGCATCAGCAACAACATTAGCTTTTCCTGGATGATAATTCAAACTGAAGTCATAATATTTTAACAGTTCTAACCACCTTCGTTGTCTCATATTCAATTCCTTCTGATCAAACAGATACTTCAAACTCTTATGGTCGCTAAAGACTTCAAATCTAGAACCATAGAGATAATGTCTCCAAATCTTCAACACGAACACTACAGCAGCAAGTTCTAAATCATGCGTAGGATAGTTCTTCTCATGAACTCTCAACTGTCTTGATGCATAAGCAACAACTTTACCATTTTGCATGAGCACACCTCCTAAACCCATCTTAGAAGCATCACAATAAACCACAAACGATTCTTCCGGATTAGGCAATATCAAAATCGGTGCCGACGTCAACCTTTTCTTCAACTCAACAAAGCTCTCTTCACAAGAAACATCCCACACGAAAGCCTTACCCTTACAAGTCAACTTAGTCAACGGAAGGGCTAACTTAGAGAAACCTTCAATGAACCTTCTATAATAGCCATCTAGTCCCAAAAAGCTTCGAATCTCGGTAGCCGACTTAAGAGTTTCCCATCTCAACACGGCATCAACCTTAGACGGATCCACGGCAATGCCATCACCAGAAATGATATGCCCCAGAAAACTAACCTCTTTCAACCACAACTCACACTTGGACAACTTAGCATACAATTTCTTCTCTTTCAAGACTTGCAATATCAACTTCAAATGCTCAGCATGATCTGATTCTGATTTAGAGTAAATCAAAATGTCATCAATGAACACCACCACGAAACGATCTAGATACTCATGGAAAATGTGGTTCATGTACTCCATAAATACTCCAGGTGCATTAGTAACACCAAAGGGCATCACGGAATACTCATAATGTCCATAACGTGTTCTGAAAGCCGTCTTCTGCATGTCCTCATCTTTCACTTTAATCTGATGGTAACCCGACCTCAGATCAATCTTGCTAAATACACGACAACCAACCAATTGATCCATCAAGTCATCAATTCTTGGAAGTGGATACTTGTTCTTGATTGTCACTTTATTCAACTGACGATAATCAATACAAAGTCTCATACTTCCATCTTTCTTCTTAACCAACAATACTGGAGCTCCCCACGGCGACACACTAGGTCTCACAAACCTCTTCTCAAGCAATTCTTCCAACTGCTTCTTCAATTCAGACAATTCAGATGCAGACATCCTGTACGGTGCCATAGACACAGGTCTAGTACCAGGTACAAGATCAATAGAGAACTCAACTTCTCTCTCAGGCGGTACATCAGGAATTTCATCAGGGAAAACTTCAGGAAATTCACATACTACCTTCAACCTTTCTATTACAGCCTGATTCTCAACAAACATCGAAGCAACCAACGCGAACACTTGAACATCTTCTTGCATCAACAAACGAAACTGTCTGGCCGATAACAACTCAACACCTTCCTCTTCAGGAGAAGAAAACCTCACAGACTTATCATAGCAGTTGATGTGAACACGGTTATGCTCTAACCAGTTCATCCCTAAGATCACATCCAAACCTCTCAACGGCAAGCACACAAAATCAACAAGGAAGTCTCTGTCGAAAATCGACACTGGACACTTCAAACACACAAGAGAAGTGGTCACCGAACCCTTAGCCGGAGTATCGACAACCATCTCCCCGTTCATAGCAGACAACACAAGACCCAATCGATTAACACAATCAGCAGATATAAAGCAATGAGAAGCACCGGTATCAATAATAGTAATTAAAGGAATGCTATTAATGAAACAAGTACCTTTGATGAGTGAATCCTCACTAGTGGTCTGAGTTCCCGACAAGGCGAACACCTTCCCACTAGATTGTTCCTTCTTGGGCTTCTGACACTTGCTTCCAATATGGCCTTCTTCACCACAGTTGAAACACACCATATCCTTATGCGTACAATCGGACGATGCATGACCAAACTTCCCACAACGGTAGCATCTTCTAGCATCAACATTACACGACGTGCTCTTGTGACCAACCTTGCCACACTTGAAGCACACAATACCAGCAGGAGCATCCCCCCCACTAGTTCTCTTACCCTTAACCGCTTTCTGTTTGCCCTTTCCACTCGAAGCTTCATAAGGCTTACCACGACCTTGATAACCCTTTCCCCTCTTCTCACTTATCACACGGTAATGAGCATTGTTATCCTCTTCATAGATCCGACAACAATCAACTAAATCAGCAAAGATACGAATCTTCTGGTAACTAATTGCTTTCTTAATCTCCGGACGCAACCCATTCTCAAACTTAATGCACTTGGAAAACTCACCATTCGGCCCATCATAGTATTGGTAAAACTTTGCCAATTCACCAAACTTAGCAGCATACTCCACAACAGATTTGTTCCCTTGACTTAGCTCAAGGAATTCAATTTCCTTCTTGCCACGGACATCTTCAGGAAAGTACTTCCTTAAGAACTCCATGCGAAACACAATCCAAGAGATCTCTTCACCACTCGCTTCCAATCTCCTACGGGTCTCTAGCCACCAATCATCCGCCTCAACTGCTAGCATATGAGTCCCATACCGAACCTTCTGTTCAGGAGTGCAATCCATGACACGGAAAATCCTCTCAATCTCCTTAAGCCATGTCAATGCGCCATCAGGATCATAAGTTCCCTTAAACACAGGAGGGTTCTCTCTTTGGAAGGTAGCCAAACTCCGAGAAGCAGCACTCTCTCCACCATTCGGTTGGTTCTCCAAAGCTTGAGCCATTGCTTCCAAAGCAGCAGCTATTGCAGCATCATTCCTCCCAGCCATCACAAGTCTTCACTACAACACAAAAGTAATCAGCACAAACAACAATATAAGCTTGTTAGACTACACTACGACACGACACATGGCCGGACAAGACCGACCTGCTCTGATACCACTATTGTAACACCCCAAATCTACCCCGCAATAAAGAGGAATACCAGAGTACAAAATTTCAAGCAAATAGAACACAACGATTCGGAGCATCACATTTTAAACAACAAAATCACATACATATACCATGCTCAATCACTTAGATACATAACACACATGTAGGAGAACAATATCGAAATCATTAATCATTATCAACCAATCAAGCACGTGCATCGCAGCGGAAAATCATATGTCAACAACAATACAACTCATAATATCACGGCCAAACACGACACGATACATTTAAAAAGTCTCAGCATAATCTAAGGACAAGGTTTAACAAGTATAAACACAAGAAACCAAAACATAAACAAGTAATCCAACGTTCCCAGAGTGCTACGTATCAGAGCATCGACACACACCGACTCGAGCTATAGGTACACGACTACTCCGCGTCATTACCTGCACGTTACCAACGGAGGGTAACATTCAAACAGAAAGGGTGAGATATCAATCATTATAAAGAAGCGTATGATAATATTCAAAGCGGAGAAATAATCATACATCGGTCACCACTTCTCAACATATACCACTTACTACTATTCACAACATTCAACATCTTACCGACAACAATGATATCAATCTCAATTAAGGCATACATAGTCATTTATCACATATGCTCAACGAAACAACCATCAAATTGACACAAGATAACATTCATGTTATGTGTACACAAATATTCAAATACGACTCATCACACGACTTTACTTATGCAACTCAAACAATGCAAATGCATGTGATACCATTGGAGTAAAACTCCCGTCTCAAACAATTGCCATTGGGCCGTCTCAAACATTCGCCACAAGGGCCGTCTCAAACATTTGCCACTAGGGCCGTCTCAAACAATGCAATGAATGTGACTCAATGATGCACATTCACAATCACACTTAACGACATAATCGACTCGAACAACACAATCCACGTAAATGACATGATCAACTTAAACGACATAATCAATTCCGGATATCCAATATCAACAAAATCCAATTCAAGAAGATTCCAAGAGTATTCAAAGTTATACTAAGCATATTCTACGGAAAGACATCAATTAGGGCTTCACGTAGGTTCAAACGGCACTTAAAAAGGAGTTACGGTTCAAAAGATACATCATTTCAAAGTTTAGGAAAAGTTCTGCAAAACAGGGTTCGCGGCGCGAACTGAGTGAATCAAGTATTTCCTAAGGTTCTGCCAAGCAGTTCGCGGCGCCAACAAGGGGTCGCGGCGCGAACTGAGCGAATCCAAAAATCCCCAACTTTCTGCCAAGGGGTTCGCGGCGCGCACAAGGGTTCGCGGCGCGAACTGGCGATTTTCAGAAAACCCCAAACACAGAAAACAGCATACGAAACCCATCCCAAAACCCCTAAACTCAACCCAATCAATTTGGAAAACATCAAACATCACGAACAATCACAGAATACATGGTATAAACGCAAATACAACACATATTATGGGTCCTATAACATCATAACATCAATTCAAACACATTTCAAATCATCAAATCAAGCATTTGTTCATGGACCTTAACATCTCTACACACAACTTCCATGGATGCAACATACAATTAAATCCCACCCAAAACATCATCATACATCCCTTTAGCATGAAAGAATCCCACCCTTACCTTAGGTTTGGATTGAAGACAACTCTAGCTTCAACCTTGAGATTCTCCTCTTTCTCTTCACTCTACTCTTCTCTTCTTCCACCAAAAACCCCAAAATGAACTTCTAATTTCTATTTCCTCTAAAACTCTTGTTTTAGTTAAACCCTTACTATCTTAAATTACTAATGGGCTCTAACTAACACCCCTCACTTACTAATGCCGAATTAGGCCCAATTATCAACAACACTTACTATCTTATATTATTACTAATAATTCCCAATCAAAACAACATAAGATCAATTAAACATATAATTAACACATAATTCACATAAATAAATAATTAAAGAAAAACGGTCGTTACACCAGCATTGCTTAAAAGCTTTTGCACTGAAACCATCACTGCCTGGGGATTTATTGTCTCCTATATCCTTAATAGCATCATCAATCTCCTTGTGGGAAACCTGGCTAATAAGGTAGTGTTTGAAGGATAGAAAAACACTTAGAAAGGGGGGGATTGAATAAGTGTGACTTTAAATCTTGGACGATAAAAATAAATTGCACAATTATTTTTATCCTGGTTCGCTGTTAACGAAGCTACTCCAGTCCACCCCCGCAGAGATGATTTACCTCAACCTGAGGATTTAATCCACTAATCGCACGGATTACAATGGTTTTCCACTTAGTCCGCAACTAAGTCTTCCAGAGTCTTCTGATCACACACTGATCACTCCAGGAACAACTGCTTAGTTCACTCCTAAGACTTTTCTAGAGTCTACTGATCAACACGATCACTCTAGGCTTAGTTCATTCCTAAGACTTCTCTAGAGTATTCTGATCAACACGATCACTCTAGTTACAAACTGCTCAGCCAACTGCTAAGACTTCCTAGAGTATACTGATCACACGATCACTCTAGTTCCTTACAACTTAATGTAATCTATTCAAGAGTTTACAAATGCTTCTTAAAAGCGATAATCACAACTGTGATATTTCTCTTAATCGTTTAAGCTTAATCTCACTAAAATATTACAACAGCAATGTAGTGAGCTTTGATGAAGATTCTGAGTTTTGATTTGAACAGAGTTTCAGCAAGTTTGATATAAGTTGTTTTTGGTGCAGAATCGTTAACCTTGCTTCTCATCAGAACTTCATATTTATAGGCGTTGAGAAGATGACCGTTGAGTGTATTTAATGCTTTGCGTGTTCCGTACAACATTGCATTTAATGTTATACGCTTTTGTCAACTACCTCGAGCCTTGTTCACGCTGTGTCTACTGACGTAGCCTTTAGTAGCTTTAACGTTCCTTTTGTCAGTCAGCGTAGTCTGCCACGTGTACTTCCTTCTGATCTGATGTTTGTGAATACGACGTTTGAATATCATCAGAGTCAAAACAGCTTGGTGCATAGCATCTTCTGATCTTCTGATCTTGAAGTGCTTCTGAGCGTGATACCATCTTCTGATCTTCAGTGCTTCTGATCTCATGTTCTTCTGATGCTTCCATAGACCCATGTTCTGATTCTGCTTCGACCATCTTCTGATGTCTTGCCAGACCATGTTCTGATGTTGCATGCTGAACCATTTGAGACACAACTTCTGAGCGCTGAATTATGCGTACTCTTTATATATTTCCTGAAAGGGAAATTGCATTGGATTAGAGTACCATATTATCTTAAGCAAAATTCATATTATTGTTATCATCAAAACTAAGATAATTGATAAGAACAAATCTTGTTCTAACAATCTCCCCCTTTTTGATGATGACAAAAACATATATAAATGATATGAATTTGCGATCAGAAAGAGTAGACGGCAAAAGACAAATTACACAGCTATAGCATAAGCATATGAATATGTCTCCCCCTGAGATTAACAATCTCCCCCTGAGATAAATAATCTCCCCCTGAAATAAATACTCGAAGAACTTTGATAAAAGACTTCCCTGATTATTTCGGTAGAGACGATCATATAAGCTTCTGCCTTCAGAGAATTCATAGCTTCTGACTTCTGCTTCCATTGGACAGCTTCAGAACTTGAATTTCTTTAGATCCTTAGAACACTCACAGCTTCTGATTCCTGCTTCCATCTAGGACAGCTTCAGAACTTGAATTTCTTTGATCTTCAGAGCATTCACAGCTTCTGACTTCTGCTTCCATTCAGGACAGCTTCAGAACTTGAATTTCTTTGATCTTCAGAACATTCACAGCTTCTGATTTCTGCTTCCATTCAGGACAGCTTCAGAACTTGAGTTTTCTGGATCTTTTAGAACATTCACATCTTCTGATTTCTGCTTCCCTCGGATAGCTTCAGAACTTTGAATGTCTACCAATCATCACTTCATGCTAGATTTGTATCAGAACATTGTTGAATGTACCAGAGCATCATCAGAGCATCTCTACATCCTGAAATGTTACAGAACAAAAACTAAACGACAAAAGTCAGCATGAGCGAGTTAGAACATAAAATGTATGTTTGAACACATTATATGTATCAGAGCCGTATAGGCTGAAATAATGTATCAGAGCAAATAATGTATCAGAGCCATAACATTATATGTATCAGAGCAAATAGAATTTTGTCAGAACAGGATAGACAATGATATTCAAATTCTATTATCAGTGCTTCTGATTCATTCTTCTTTCTTGCTTCTGATCTCTGAAGCTTGACAGCACTCGGCTTGCTTCAGTTTCCATGGTTTTGCTTCTAGTGTTTGCTTCTGAAGATTCACTTCACTTCTCTGTACCTGCAAAACACTTAAACCATATAGAACTTGCAGTTCTTGTTAGTGAATGTGTGGGAGCCTTTACCCAGCAACTGATAGATTTAATCAAATCATTTATCATTTATCTTCTCCCCCTTTTTGTCATAACATCAAAAAGAATATTAAAAAAGATTCAGATGTATAAAACGACAAATAGAGTCACTGCAATGAAAAAGCAAAGAAACTTTTTTCATTGATAACTAAAAAGGATTACAAGAAGTTCCTATTTTTAACAAGCAGATGCAACAAGGAAAAGAAAACTACAAAGAAATAAAAGAAAAATGAAACGAATGATGAAAAGCATTTAATGTTACGTGACGTGAGGAGAGATAATAAAGACAAATGAGGTGACTAGCACAGTTACCTATGGTCGGTGTCCCTTCAACTGCACGCGCGTTTATCCATGAATAGTAACGACAGGTTTACCATCCCGAGATAAAACGTAACAGCTGTTTTGCTTTAAAAGAGGTTCTGAATCAACTTAGACAATGAAACGTTAGTAATAACCGAATCATAATTTCTAAAAGATTTCAATCAGAACTTCTAAAAAAAATAATCCATTTTCATTTCAGAAGTTACTCATACATAAGAATTTCTCATCTTCTCATTCTGGGCATAAATCCATACTGATGTTCTTCAGAATGAATTTAAACCTATCTTCAGCCAGGGGTTTTGTAAAGATATCAGCCCATTGATGGTCTGTATCAACAAAGTTTAAAGAAATAACACCCTTCTGAACATAGTCCCTTATGAAATGATGTTTAATCTCAATATGTTTAGCTTTTGAATGAAGAATAGGATTCTTAGATAAACATATAGCAGAAGTATTATCACAGAATATAGGAATGTTACTCTCAAATATCTGATAATCTTCCAACTGACTCTTCATCCAGAGCATCTGTGTACTACAACCAGCAGCTGCGACATATTCTGCTTCTGTTGTTGATAGAGCAATGGTTGCTTGCTTCTTGCTGTACCAGGAGATTAAGTGACTTCCAAGAAATTGGCAACTTCCTGAAGTACTTTTTCTTTCAATTCTGTCTCCAGCATAATCAGCATCACAGAATCCTACTAAGTGTCATACCCCAATTTTTGACCCTAAGATCACGCATCATTTGCATACCAATCATCAATCAAGAAGTTTTAACCTAGATCTCTACTTGCAATGCTGTGCTCAATTCATCTGCAAAGGATCATCGAGTACCCATGTTTTAGTTTGTGTATATTGTTTTACTAACCAAAATACCAAAAATATTGCCTTGTGCTCTTGTATGTTTGTGTTTTGTAGGTACCAAGTCAAAATACCCATCAAAGGAGCATTTTTCAACATTTTCACTGTGCAAATCGATTTGCATAAGGTGTAAATCGATTTACACAACTGTTTCTGCACCAGATTTGCTTCTGCCATCAGTGCAAATCGATTTGCATAAGACAGCAATCGATTTGCATAACTGTTTTTGCCCCAGATTTTGCCTTTTTTCAGCCATGTAAATAGATTTGCATAATGTGCAAATCGATTGCACCAGCACGAATTTGGAAAAATGAAGGCAAATTTCAGCTTTTTGAAGTGTTGACATCATTTGCAAGCATGGGAAGCATGACTTGGTTCTTACATTTGATTTCCTACATCATCTAATCATGTACCCTCATGTGATTGCATCAAGACCATTGGATTTCATTTTTGGCTCCAAATCACTTTTCCAAGCCTAATTCTATTTTCCAATCCTAACTCCAAGCCACAAAATTTCCCAAGCCTAAGTGCTATAAATTGAGGCACTCCCCTCTTCATTTTTCAAGCTTTGATAGCCAAGAAACTTATTGCAAATTCTCTCCTCACCTCTTCCAAACCCATCACTCAAAGCTCTTTTTCTTCCACACAAATTAGTGAGTCACATCTTGAACCTCACTAATTTAGAGCTAAACCTCAACATAAACACTACTTTTCTTCATCAATTGTGAGAGATCAAGGCTTGTGGTTGTGTGTTCTTGAAGAAGATTCAAAGTTTGTGAAAGATTTGGTAAAATTCTAGATCCAATCCATAATTCAAGATGTGATCCATTGTTGTTTATGCTTGATGCACCTTTGGTGCTACATTGATGAGATTTGCTTGCTTAATTGATACATTTTCGTGCACAAATTGATCCAAGATCACAAGGTGTTTGGTTTTATGTTTAAACAAGTTTTCTTCTCTTTATTTGCTGTTTTTTTGAAAACTGTGTTGTGCAAATCGATTTACATCTTGTGCAAATCGATTTACATAACTGAAAACTGCGCAGATTTTGAAAACAGAGTTATGCAAATCGATTTACACTCTGTGCAAATCGATTTACATCTGGGCAGAATGCTTATTTTCGTGGTTTTTGACTTGTTTTTGGTTCTAACTCATCTTCTACTCCATTCTTTTGATATTTTATTTGAATCACAAGTTAGAGGCCTAATTTCTCTTTAATTTCAATGGACTTAGGGCGTTGATAGGATGAGAATCCAAATCCGCAATATTAAGTGATTGAAATTATGGATGAAAGGAGCTTTTAATGTGGTTCCATCTTTTACTTCTTTTTATTTTGGTCGATGAAAGTCTTAATGCCTTGAGAATTCTTATGGATTCTTGGTAAAGACTAGATCACTCACCTATTTTCTTTTCGTGCGGTATTGCTTTCGGAAAACGATCTACATATCGTTCTTCTCGCATGCATTAGCACATAAAGTTTTGACCGGCCTCGTTGTAGGGTGATTTCTATATAAATCACTTGGCGATCTGCTTAACATAGCGCAATATTTCGTGTCCCGAATAAAAAAAAGATCAAATATGGAAGAGAATTGTATGCGGTTGATTTAAGACTTGTGGAGGTTTTTATCGTGTAGTCGCTATGATTTTATCAAGCTTCTGATAAACCCCATTGAATTTAAATCCGAGTACATCATTCACTCACCATTGATCTCCTACTAACTTTGATAACATACTTGACAAGCTTCAAGATGGTTATCTTTAACATTTAACAACTAACTTTAATTTCCGCACCTTTACTATATCGTTCTTTATATTACCGCTCTTTATATTACCGCTCTTTATATTTCTCGCTTTATCGCTTTATTTTATCATTTCATCATATTTACTTTCCGTCATTTTTTCTTTTGTCCACTTGGACCATACTCTATTTTTCTTGCTAAAACACTAATAAATAACCAAAATCTAAAAAATACATAAGGTTCTCTTTGGACTATCAGTTACTATCCCTAGCAATTTGGAGATTCGGACTTATGGACCTAGTACCTTTGGACTCATTCTATTACTATCCTGTGATTGTTCTGTCTGTCTGGCATTGTTCTGTTGTATGTTTATGTGTGCAGGTATTTCCTTGAAAGCCCTTGATGGTTAATTCCAAGGCATTGAGATAAGGATTTTACCCAAAAACAGCCGTTACTCTGCCCAATTTTTGTCAGAATCTTAATGTGCTTAATGAAAAAATGGTGCTAAGATAATAAGTTCATCTGGATCCCCAAGTGTTAATGTGTTGGTATTGATAAATCCAAAGGATGGGAAAATTACCTTGGCTCTTAATGTCAAGTGTTGGCTTCTTATTCGGTTAGACCGTTTCTTTCCTTAGCTTTTATTTTATGCATTAGGTTAGCCTCTTCATCTCCTCCCATTCTTAAATTTTCAAAATCTTCTCCCTTTTTCCAAAATATTCTTATGTTTGCAAATCTTTTCAAAACCTTTTTCTTAAAAATATCTTTCGCCCTTAGTGGCTTTTCTTCAAAAGTTTAGACACCGTTAACTGTCGAAACGAGTGGTTATACCCCACGATTTTGAAATTGATTGATAATAACGAGATCTTTTCCGCGTGAGAGAGCTAGTGGCATACTCGTTGATTTTATCCGAGTTGGAGCCCTTCTTTCATTTGCGATGCAAAGAACTTGTTTGTTCTCATGCTCAAAATCAATGGCTGAGTATTTCTCTCTAACGACACCAAAGTGTTTATTCGTTTTTAAAACGTTTTTCCCAAAAGCGGAACTACATTAGCTCTGACTTCTCCATTGCACCGAGGAGGTATGTAGGCACAAGGCTTAACGCTTTGCCGAGCTTATTTTAAAAATAAAACAAACCGTTTTTTTAGCACACACACACACAGATTTTCAAAAAGGTTCCTGTGGAGTACCACAGATATGAGGGGTGCTTTAAACCTTCCCCTCATATAATCAACACCCGTACCTGAGATCTCTTTCTTGTTTTAAAAACAAAACTTTGGGTTTTACGTTCTTTTCCCTTTTCCTTTGAAAAAATAAAGCGCGGTGGCGATTTCAAACGGAATATTGATTCGAGTCAATCCCATGGCTTCGATATCAGATTTTCCCCGCTACAGAAAAATGGCGACTCTGCTGGGGATCCAGTTTTAAGTGTGTTAAGCCTATTTTTGATTATCTGTGTGTTTTATATTTGTATATATTATTGTGTGCTTTGTTTGTTTATTTTCTTTTTTTTTCTTTCTTTTTGGTGCTCGATGGTTCCTCTGTGATGAGATAAAGTTCTAAACCGGACTTTGGTGAGTAACTTGAGATAGGAGGTGGTAAGACCAATAGTCGCATGTCAGGAGCAATCCTTACCATGAGCGTCATATGGTGGAACCCCAATCAGTGGAGGCCTCATGGAAGGTAGTAGAGGTTGTTACGAACCATCGTGATAACGCTATTACTTTCAATAGTGAGTGTCCGTAGAAGCTGAATGGCCTAGAACCCTTTTTAACCAATCTAAGCCTTTTTAGGATGTAGTGCAGAAACAAGATCAAGTACCAATTTGAGCTTGTTGTCATGCGATACTACGCTCAGACGAGGTCTTTTTAGGCATATTATTGGCGCCCATGAGCAATTGTGCGTGCCGGTAATATCCGATAGAAGATTGAAAACTCTGGGAACCTTTGTAGAACCCGATTGGCAGGTACAAACTTCCCTAGATCACTCCTTGTGGGATGGGTAGACCCATGGCTCCATGCTCGTGACGTCGAACCTTTGAACCTGGACTGTATGATTTTGTGTGATTTGATGTGATCTTGTGTGCTCTTGATTGTGATTGGTGCATAAACCATGCATTCATGCATTCATAAAAAATAACATTCACAAATGGTTTTCAAGGAACTTAGAGACATTTTTTGTAAACATAACAGGTACCATGGATCAAAAGAGAAGCATCAAGAAGTACACTTTCAGAAATTCAAGTGCAAAGGAATTGAAAGAGCTAGCAACTTTGGTTCCTAATCTTGACAACTTCAAAAGTCGTTATGGGAAATTGATTTCTATTTTGAAGACTAAAGTGGAAAAAGGGATTCTTGAGACTCTTGTGCAGTTTTATGACCCGGTTTATCATTGTTTCACCTTTCCTGATTATCAGCTTATGCCCACTTTGGAGGAGTATTCTTATTGGATTGGTTTACCGGTTACGGACGACATACCGTTTAGTGGTCTGGAGAAAGAACCTCAGGTTGATGAGATAGCAGAGCTTCTTCATTTGAAGATATCAGATGTAAAAGCAAATATGACCAAAAAAGGAGGAATTTGGGGGTTGACTTCTAAGTTCTTGATTGGAAAGGCTTCTATGTTGGCTAGTAAAGGAAGTATGATTGCTTTTGAGACATTTCTGGCCTTGCTCATCTATGGTTTGATACTCTTTCCCAACATTGACCATTTTGTCGATGTTAATGCTATTCGGATTTTCATGATTGGGAATCCTGTGCCTACTTTGCTTGGGGATACTTATCATTCCATTCACCATAGGAATGATAAGAAAGGTGGACTTATCAATTGTTGCACTCCTTTGCTCTATAAGTGGTTTATTTCTCACTTACCTCAAGCTAAGAGTTTCCTGAACAATCCTGATGGTCTCTCATGGTCTCAGAAAATCATGCCTCTTACTAATGGGAATATCCATTGGTACAATCCTGCTTATGACATTGGTGAGATTATTGATAGTTGTGGAGAATTCCCTAATGTACCTCTTCTTGGTATACAAGGAGGAATTACCTACAACCCCATTCTTGCAAGGCGTCAATTTTGTTACCCCATGAAGGAGCGACCTGCTAGCATCCTTGTGTCAGGAATCTTCTATCTTAATCAAGATGGAAATTCGGATATGAGAAATCGGTTTGTGCGTGCTTGGCACCATGTTGATAGGAAGAGACATTTGGGAACGAAACAATGTGTTGCTCTCAAAGACTACACTGATTGGGTTCAAGCTAGAGCTCATACTTTTCAGATGCCTTATTTACTCGAAGAGCCTTCTCTACCCATTGCTCCACCATTGTCTCTCACTACTCCTGTTGAAAGTAGTGAAGAACATCTAGAGCTCGTGGCTAAGTTGAGAGCGGAAAGAGATGCTTTGGAGTTTGAGAACAAAGAGTTGAAGATACACTTGAAAGAAAAAGATGAAATGCTTGATATCCAAGATGGTTGGTTGATGGAAAAGGAAGATCAGATTCGTCATCAAGAAGAGTTGCTTCAACAACATGGTGAAAAGCGAAAGAGACCACAAGAAGATTCAGTTGCATGGAAAGAAGTTGCTGATAAGCTGCTGGTCGAGAATGCTCATTTGAAAGCCTTTTATGAAGATGAATTGGAGAAGCTCCGTAGGAAGCTGCAGAGAGGAGTTGGATCTTCGTCAGAAGTGTTCCCTTCTAGTTTTTAGCTTTTTCCTTTGTTTTGTAATTTTGGATCTCTGAATCCTTTTGTATGCTTTTCCATGATTAATGAAAGAATATTGTTATGTTTTATGATGTTTTTTACTAATGTTTACAATTAATGTCTTAAAAGTTCCTGGAAAACCAAAATAAAGATCATTTGCATTGCATTTCATGCATCATTCTGCATTTTGGTCCTGCTTCCGAAAGTATTCCCGAGGTCTTATTCAGTGTTCTTCATACAGAATCAAGCTGTCTCACCGGTATAATACTCGAGCTAACTGCAAGAAGAAGATGGAAGGTCTTGAACAAGAGAATCGTGAGCTACGTGAAGAGGTTGTTACTTTGAGATCTGGTGTGGATCGTCTCACTGCTCTGGTTGAGACATTGATGGCTGCTCAGAATCAAACTCAGAATCAGAATCAGGTTCTTCCTCCCAATGCCCAAGCTCAGGGTCAGACCACTGTGATTTCTGAAATTGCTGCTACAACCATTCCTGCTATTCCTGTTGGTGCTACTCAGCAACGAATGCCTAATGGATATCCCTGGGGCATGCCTGAAGGTTATTTGTCTGTTCCTGAGATGACTCGCCCGTTGACTCCTGTTATGGTCAACACCTCTCCTATTGTTCATACTGGTCCTTTTGTCCCAGAGCCCATTTATGATGCTGCTCCAAGTGAAATTCATGATAGAATGGATGGTTTCCAAGATCAGTTTGAAGAACTGCAAAAAGAGATGAAAGCCTTGCGTGGGAAAGAACTGTTTGGAAAGAATGTGCATGATCTTTGCCTTGTTCCTAATGTGAAAGTACCTGCTAAGTTCAAGCTTCCTGAATTTGAGAAGTACAAAGGAAACTCCTGTCCTCAGGCGCACCTGGTGATGTATATAAGGAAGATGTCCACTCATACTGATGATCAACGTCTGTTGATCCATTATTTCCAAGACAGTTTGATTGGAGCTGCTTCTAAGTGGTATATGGGCCTTGATAGCACCCATATTCGCACTTTCAATGACTTGGCTGAAGCGTTTGTGAAGCAATACAAATATAATGTGGACATGGCTCCTGATAGGGATCAATTGCGAGCTATGATGCAGAAAGAGAAGGAATCCTTCAAGGAATATGCTCAGAGATGGCGTGAGGTTGCCGCCCAAGTGATTCCTCCGATGGAAGAAAAAGAGATGACTAAGATTTTTCTGAAGACTCTTGGTCCGTTTTATTATGAGAAGATGATTGCTAGTGCTCCTGTAGACTTCACCGAAATGGTGGGTATGGGTGTCAGATTAGAAGAAGCTGTGCGAGAAGGTCGTTTGGTTCGAAATGAAAATTCATCTGGTGGTGCGAAGAAGTACGGTTCTTCATTCCAAAAGAAGAAAGAGTCAGATGCCAATGCTGTTTCTCATGGGAGGAATAGTCGAGTCAGGAATCAATCTCAACAAGTGGCGTCAGTAACTCCTGTTGTGAATTCAGTGCCTGTAGCTCCTGTTAATCAACAACCAGCAAGGCGGAATCCGTATCCTCGAGTTAATGTTGATCCTATTCCTATGACATACACTGAACTGTATCCTGCTCTAATTCATAAGAAGCTGGTTCAACCAAGGTCACCACCTCCTGTTCCAGAGAAACTCCCTTGGTGGTACAAGGCTGATGCCACTTGTGCTTTTCATCAGAATGCTCCTGGGCATGATTTGGAAAACTGTTGGCCCCTGAAGAATGAAGTTCAGAGATTGGTCCGTTCTGGAATGCTTTCTTTCCGTGATATTGGTCCAAATGTGAAGAACAATCCGTTGCCAACTCATGAAGCGTCTGCTGTGAATATGGTATATGGATGCCCTGGGAAGTATAAGATTTATCGTGTGGAACACATCAGAGGATCATTGGTAGAGATGCATGCCACTCTGTGTGAATACAGTCATTATGAGCATAATCATGCTGCTTGTAGGATTTGCTCAGTTAATCCTCGAGGATGTTACGTTGTGAGAAGAGACTTGCAAGAGATGATAGATCAAAGGCTCATTGAGATTTTGAGGGATAGAGATGAAGATGATGTCAATGTGATTGAACCATGCTTTGAAATCCCGGAATGTGTAGAGATTGGTTATTATGGCAAAGCTGCTGTGGAACCTCTTGTGATATGTTTGCCTGGATCTGTACCTTATAGTTCTGATAAAGCTGTACCGTACAGATATAATGCCACCATGTTGGAAGCTGGAAAAGAAGTTGAGATTAAGCCTCTGTCTTCTGTTGAGAATATAGCAGATGTTAGTAGAGTGACTAGAAGTGGACGAGTTTTTACTCAGCCCCAAACAGTTGTGGATGTCCAGAGGAATTCTACTCAAGTGCCTGTGAACAACAATGATGCGACAAAAGTGAATGCTGGGTCATCTTCAGAAAAGGAGATGGATGAGATTTTAAAGCTTATCAAGATGAGTGATTATAAGATCGTGGATCAGCTGCATCGCACTCCGTACAAGATTTCTATAATGGAGCTGCTGGCGAATTCTCCTGCTCATAGGGATTCTCTGATGAAAATACTTGATCAAGCCTTTGTGGATCATGATGTGACGCTGGATCAGTTTAATGGGGTTGTGAGCAATATCACTGCATGTAACAATTTGAGCTTCAGTGATGAAGATTTGCCTGAGGAAGGAAGAAATCATAATTTGGCTTTGCACATCTCTGTCAGTTGCAAAGAGGATTCAATGTCCAATGTGTTGATCGATACTGGATCATCTCTGAATGTCATGCCAAAATCCACTCTTGCCAAGCTGTCTTATGGTGGCACACCAATGAGATTTAGCAATGTGATCGTCAAGGCTTTTGATGGATCGAAGAAATCAGTGGTTGGAGAGGTTGATCTGCCTATTGGTATTGGACCATTTGTCTTCAAGATTACTTTTCAAGTGATGGATATTTTCCCTGCATACAGTTGCCTATTGGGACGCCCGTGGATCCATGAGGCTGGGGCAGTCACTTCAACTCTTCACCAAAAGTTGAAATTTGTGAAAGATGGAAAGATGGTCGTTGTGAATGGAGAACAAGCTTTGCTGATTAGTCATCTCTCTTCGTTCCGTACCATAGAAGCTGATGAAGTGGTCATTGGAACTGCATTCCAAGCCCTGTCTGTTAATGATGAATTCAAAAAGGATGAAGCTTCCATTGCCTCCTTCAAAGATGCTCAACTGGTGGTTCAGAATGGACATTCAGGAGTCTGGGGACAAGTGGTGAGTCTACAAGAGAACAGGAATAGAGCTGGTCTGGGATTTTCTGCCTCAGACAAGTCTGTGATGAAGTCTGAATCTGCTTTTCGTCCTTATCAAGAGATGTTTCATAGTGCTGGGTTTCTACATCCGACTCTTCCAGAGGTGAACGCTATTGTTGAAGATGAACCAGAGCCAGAAGTGCCAAACTTTGTGACCCATGGAAAGATGATTAAGAACTGGATCACCATTGACATTCCTGAGTGTACTCATGTCTCAAAGTAATTTGCTTTTATGTTTTTCAAAATCCTTTCATTCTGCCCAAGATGAAAGTGAAGTTGTTGGGGCTGTTTTCTGTTTGTTTTAAACATTAAAATCATCAATAAAAGTCATTTTGTTTCTGCATATAAATGCTTTTTATCTTTTTGCTTTTTCTGGAAAGTGGTAACACAAAAAACCTTAAAAAATGTTTTCATTTTCCATAATCTGCACGATTACATGTTGCATATATCTTTCCTTTTCCTGAAATAATAATCATTTGTGCAGATTAATCAATAAAACCGTTGAAAGTAATGACCCTGCGCCCTCTCCTAACTTCGAGTGTCCTGTGTATGAGGCGGAAGAAGAGAGTGATGAATGTATTCCTGATGAGATTTCCCGACTGCTTGAGCACGAGGAAGACACCATTCAGCCGTATAAAGAGCCATTGGAAGTCATCAACTTGGGTTCTGAAGAGGATAAAAAGGAAGTCAAGATTGGGGCGCTGCTTGGTCAAGATGTTAAGAAGAGGATGGTAGAGCTTCTTAAAGAGTATGTTGACATTTTTGCGTGGTCCTACCAAGATATGCCTGGGTTGGACACCGATATTGTGGAGCATCGTTTGCCGTTGAAACCAGAATGTCCTCCTGTCAAGCAAAAGTTAAGAAGGAGTCATCCTGATATGGCAGAAAAGATTAAGAAAGAGGTCTTGAAACAGATAGATGCAGGTTTCCTTGTCACTTCTGTATATCCTCAATGGATTGCCAATATTGTGCCTGTTCCGAAGAAAGACGGAAAAGTTCGCATGTGTGTGGATTACAGAGATTTGAATAAAGCCAGTCCGAAAGATGATTTTCCTCTACCTCACATTGATATGTTGGTAGATAGCACTGCAAAGTTTGAAGTTTTCTCCTTTATGGATGGTTTTTCAGGATATAACCAGATTAAGATGGCACCTGAAGACATGGAAAAAACAACTTTTATCACGCCATGGGGGACATTCTGTTACAAAGTGATGCCTTTTGGGTTGAAGAATGCTGGTGCGACATATCAGAGGGCCATGACTACTCTTTTCCATGATATGATGCACAAAGAAATTGAGGTTTATGTGGATGACATGATTGCCAAGTCCCAATCAGAGAAGGGGCACATGGAGGATCTTTTAAAGTTGTTTCAGCGTTTGAGAAAGTATCGTCTCCGCTTAAATCCAAACAAATGCACTTTTGGTGTCCGTTCTGGAAAGTTATTGGGTTTTGTTGTCAGTCAGAGAGGAATTGAAGTAGATCCTGATAAAGTCAAAGCAATTCAGGAAATGCCAGCACCAAAGACTGAAAAACAAGTGAGAGGTTTCCTCGGACGTCTGAATTATATCTCCAGGTTCATTTCCAATATGACTGCTACCTGTGAGCCGATCTTCAAGCTTTTAAAGAAAAATCAGGGATGTGTGTGGAATGAAGATTGTCAGAAAGCTTTTGACAACATCAAAGAATATCTGCTTGAACCTCCCATTTTGCTCCCTCCAGTTGAGGGAAGACCTCTGATTATGTACCTCACAGTGCTTGAAAACTCAATGGGATGTGTGTTGGGTCAGCATGACGAGTCTGGTCGAAAAGAGTATGCAATATACTACCTTAGCAAAAAGTTTACCGAGTGCGAAACAAGATACTCGCTGCTTGAGAAAACTTGCTGTGCTTTGGTGTGGGCTGCTCGCCGACTGAGACAGTATATGTTGAACCACACCACCCTATTGATCTCCAAAATGGATCCAATTAAGTATGTATTTGAGAAACCTGCATTAACTGGAAGGATTGCTCGCTGGCAAATGTTGCTATCAGAATATGATATTGAATATCGAGCTCAGAAAGCTGTGAAAGGAAGTGTGTTGGCAGAGTACCTCGCTCACCAACCAATTGATGAGCATCAGTCTATCAAGATGGACTTCCCAGATGAAGATATAATGTATTTGAGATCTCAAGATTGGGATGAACCATTGCCAGAAGAAGGGCCGGATCCTGAATCCAAATGGGGTTTGATTTTTGATGGAGCTTCTAATATTCATGGCCATGGAATTGGCGCCATTATCATCACTCCACATGGATCACATGTTCCTTTTACTGCAAGGATATGTTTTGACTGTACAAACAATATTGCTGAGTATGAAGCTTGCATCATGGGACTTGAAGAGGCCATTAATTTGAGAATTAAGATTCTTGATGTTTATGGAGATTCTGCGCTTGTGATTAATCAGATTAAAGGAGAATGGGAAACTCGTCATCCTGGTTTAATTCCTTACAAAGATTACGCCAGAAGGTTATTGACATTCTTCAACAAAGTTGAATTCCACCACATCCCTCGAGATGAGAATCAGATGGCTGATGCATTAGCCACATTGTCTTCCATGTACAAAGTGAATTTCCATAATGAGGAACCTCAGATTACAATCAGGCGTCTTGATAGACCTGCTCATGTATTTGTAGTTGAGGAAGCAACAGATGAAAAGCCTTGGTATTTCGATATTAAGCACTTCCTTCAGACTCAAGAGTACCCACTTGGGGCATCAAATAAAGACAAGAAAACTTTGAGGAGATTGGCTGGCAGTTTCTTCATCAATGCTGATGTTTTGTATAAAAGAAATTATGACATGGTTTTGCTCAGATGCGTGGATAGACACGAAGCAGACATGTTGATGCATGAAATTCATGAAGGTTCTTTTGGTACCCATGCCAATGGACATTCGATGGCTAAAAAGATGCTTAGAGCAGGTTACTATTGGTTGACAATGGAATCTGATTGCTACAAGTTTGTAAAGAAGTGTCACAAGTGTCAAGTGTATGCTGACAAGATTCATGTGCCTCCGACACTTCTCAATGTTATTTCCTCTCCATGGCCTTTCTCTATGTGGGGTATTGATATGATTGGCATGATTGAACCCAAGGCTTCGAATGGACATCGATTCATCCTGGTAGCAATCGATTACTTCACCAAGTGGGTAGAAGCTGCTTCATATGCTAATGTAACAAAGCAAGTTGTGGTCAGATTTATCAAGAACAACATCATCTGCAGATATGGTGTACCGAGCAAGATCATTACTGATAATGGCTCGAATCTGAACAATAGCATGATGAGAGAATTGTGTGAAAGCTTCAAGATTGAACATCACAACTCTTCGCCTTATAGGCCAAAGATGAATGGAGCTGTTGAAGCAGCAAATAAGAACATTAAGAAAATAGTGCAAAAGATGGTTGTCACGTACAAGGACTGGCATGAGATGCTCCCATTTGCTTTGCATGGGTACCGTACATCTGTCCGTACTTCAACAGGGGCAACTCCCTTTTCTTTGGTTTATGGTATGGAAGCAGTGCTCCCTATTGAGGTTGAGATTCCATCATTGAGAGTTTTAATGGAAACCAAGTTATCTGAGGCTGAATGGTGTCAGAGCAGGTTTGATCAATTGAATTTGATAGAAGAAAAGAGAATGACGGCTTTATGCCATGGTCAGTTATATCAGAAAAGAATGAAGAAAGCATTTGATAAGAAGGTTCGACCTCGTGTATTCAGAGAAGGCGACCTCGTGCTCAAAAGGATCTTGTCTTTCACCTCTGATTCAAGGGGCAAGTGGACTCCTAATTTTGAAGGACCATATGTTGTTAAGAAAGCCTTCTCTGGCGGTGCATTAATTCTTGCAACTATGGATGGAGAGGAGCTCCCACGTCCCGTGAATGCTGATGTAGTCAAGAAATACTTCGCCTAAATAATAAAAGAACAGCTCGCTAAGTTGAAAACCCGAAAGGGCGGCTTAGGCAAAAAAGAGCGTCTCGGTGGATTGAAAACCCGAAAGGGCGGTCCAGGCAAAAATTAGAGACATAAACAGAATAAAATACCCGGTGGACTGAAAACCCGAAAGGGCGGTCCAGGCAAAAGTTAGGGATTCATGGCAAGTAACTACATCAGACAAGACTTGATCATCAGCAGTCATCTGTTTATCATGAAGAAGTTCAACACTTTTCAACGGAAGCCTTTGCTCAGGAATTCCCAGTTGAGAGAGAGGATGGGGTCATTACATTTCAATGTACCTTTTCCATAAAATTACCACTTTCCAAACTTTGTATTAATCCATGGGGTCTTGCCTTTTGCAGGCTACCATTCTATTAAGAAAGTTTGAGCCTTTACCTTTTCATTTGGCAATCTTATTTCTTCCATATCTCTCAAAATGTCATTTATTGTTGATAGTAATTTTTGAAACAAAGAGAAAATTGATTTCAACAAAATCCTTTTGAAAATTATAAAAGAATTTTTACTTTGATTCATGAGTGCATTACAAGGAATGGATATGTTGATGTATTCATATGCAGAAGAACGTATTACACTCAATATACCTTTGGCCTGGTTCGAGTTTGGTTTAGAACTCAACTACGGTGTTCTCTCAGCTTCAATATTCCCTAGTGTTGGGTATCATATATTTTTGAAGCCATCAAAAGATTGATAGCAGTTTCTGCTCTGGTGTTCAGTTTGGGACATGCTTGATTATGTCATCTTTGTACACCATCTCTTTTATATCATCAGTGGTACGGTGGTATGCCTTCTTCATACCTTCAGTGGAACGTGGGTATGTGTTATCGTTAGTGGTACGGCGATACATCTCTTTCTACCTCCAGTGGGACGTTGGTAGTTCACCTCCAGTGGAACGTTGGTGTATTTTGTTATCTTCATCGTCAGTGGTACGTCGATGTATATCTCTTTCTACCTCCAGTGGGACGTTGGTAGTTCACCTCCAGTGGAACGTTGGTGTATTTTGTTATCTTCATCGTCAGTGGTACGTCGATGTATATCTCCTTCTACCTCCAGTGGGACGTTGGTAGTCCACCTCCAGTGGAACGTTGGTGTATTTTGTTATCTTCATCGTCAGTGGTACGTCGATGTATATCTCTTTCTACCTCCAGTGGGACGTTGGTAGTTCACCTCCAGTGGAACGTTGGTGTATTTTGTTATCTTCATCGTCAGTGGTACGTCGATGTATATCTCTTTCTACCTCCAGTGGGACGTTGGTAGTTCACCTCCAGTGGAACGTTGGTGTATTTTGTTATCTTCATCGTCAGTGGTACGTCGATGTATATCTCTTTCTACCTCCAGTGGGACGTTGGTAGTTCACCTCCAGTGGAACGTTGGTGTATTTTGTTATCTTCATCGTCAGTGGTACGTCGATGTATATCTCTTTCTACCTCCAGTGGGACGTTGGTAGTTCACCTCCAGTGGAACGTTGGTGTATTTTGTTATCTTCATCGTCAGTGGTACGTCGATGTATATCTCTTTCTACCTCCAGTGGGACGTTGGTAGTTCACCTCCAGTGGAACGTTGGTGTATTTTGTTATCTTCATCGTCAGTGGTACGTCGATGTATATCTCTTTCTACCTCCAGTGGGACGTTGGTAGTTCACCTCCAGTGGAACGTTGGTGTATTTTGTTATCTTCATCGTCAGTGGTACGTCGATGTACATCTCCTTCTACCTCCAGTGGGACGTTGGTAGTTCACCTTCAGTGGAACGTGGGTATACGGTGTTATCATCAGTGGTACGGTGGTATATCTCTTTTCATGACATCAGTGGTACGGTAGTGTATTTCTCTTCAATGCCTCCATTGGAACGTTGGTATGTGTTATCGTCAGTGGTACGGCGGTACATCTCTTTATCAGTGGTACGATGATCTGATTTCTGTTAACAGATGATGGGTATTCAGATGCATACTTTCTCATCCCCAGTGAAAGAGGATGACCCCTTTTCTCATCCCCAGTAA